>NW_013666615.1:314375-326473 GCF_000517525.1 Limulus polyphemus | reverse complement strand
GGGGGCTTTCTGGCCCCTCCTTTTTTTAATATCTAATATTTTTACATGCTGCTAGTGAGAGAACCTGTTGTTAAAATATTTGAATCCCACACTGGGTGTAACCATACTGTAAAGTAAATATATAACATTTCACGTTACCTTTCAGAACCCAGGAAGCAATGATTGCTACACCCTTTCAGTTAATCATAGTCATATGGCTTCGTTACGAAAACATTCCGGAGTTGATGGCATCAAAATGCCCATGCCAGAACGAAATGAGTTAGAAAGAAGATTCACTTTAGTTTTGGTAAGCTTTAAAATATATCTATTTCTTGGCGCAATGAATAAATACCTGACTATCCTACTTGATGGCTTGAAAAGCAAGGGTCACAATGCCTTTTAGTCAACAGTCCTTTGACTACCTAGTTGCACTAGCTTTGATGATTCAGTAGTGGTTGTAAAATGTAACCTATGCATTCTGTGAAACATTAATAGCCAATAGCTCAGATAGTAAGGGAGGATACTTCCTTTCAATCACTGATTGCACAAACTAATGACTACATTGGCTTTGATGATCAATCCCATACTTATCAACTGGGAGACTGATGTTAGTGTTTTATCTGCTGGTCAAAACTGGTAGTCACTTCCATTTCCAGCAAATCCTCATTTGGTTTATCAAAATTAGTCTCTACAGTTTCCTCTCTGTCATCAGACAGGTCGAGACGACTTGACATGGTGCCATTGTCCTCCTCTGGCTCAATGGTTTCCTTTCTAAACTCCTGGTCAAGCCAGTTCAAAATTCTCATCTGTGATGTATAAATGCAACTTGTCGATGTGTTACACATGCTTTTGCATGCCTCACGTCTTTGTAGCTCATACATTTGGGGACCAAATTGTTAGAGAATCAGGTTTGGGCCAGTCCTTCAGATCCAAATGGTTTTTGGGCAGCTGGCAACGATCACAACCACACCAGTCACCACATTAGAACATTTGTTTTTTCGCTGTCTAACTGTAGCAATTCTTATGTCGACATACTGCTTTCTTGTACTGTTGTCAGGTGAATTTGTGTCCATCAACTATCAATAATCTTAGCCAATCTTCATACTCTTGAAGACACTAGGGCGCTTCTTCTTGTGGTGGTGGGCCACATATCACGTCCACAGGAAGTAACACTTCCCATTCCAACGTGAGTCAATTCATTAATCAGCCTATTGATCCTTGTTCCTGTTGTTCTGTATGCCATCATCACTTATAGTAAGTGTTTATCCTAGTCGGTTTGTTTGGGATCAACAAACTTTACAAGTTTGCTTGGTAGCCTGTAACCATTCTGCCAAACCGTCATACTGGAGGGGTTGAAATGAAGAAAAAGTCTTCATTACATCTAACTAATAACACAACTCAGTAAACACTTGGCTGTTGAAGTCAGCTCCCTTGTACACGCGGAGTTCGTCCAATTTTCCATATCATGTTATCCGGCTCTTGGCTAACATATTTGGGACTATTTGTGTTAGTGTATCAACCAATGGGTAAGCTCTGCCCGTTTCCTGAAGTAGTTAACAGCAATGAGTATGTAGTGATGACCTCCCAGTGTTTGGAAGTGGACAAGCAATATCCAGGGCTATTACATGCAGAGATGATCTAACAATTTTCTGTTGAAATTTGCCATGTCTTGGCTGGTTTTTCCTCGTGGCAGCACATACTGCACAAAACCAGTGCAGAACATCTCAACCCACTTGTGGCCAGAAGAACCATGATCAAATGTTACCACAATTGCAGGAACTTACATCTTGGTGACCTCAAGGCTTTGTGTTGTGCAAAGTCCAGAGTATTTCTTACCACAGAATTCTGGTGACCACTAGCTTTAGCATTGTTGGATCATCATGCCTCGTGAGTTGATAGTAATGGTACAGCGCAAATAGAGCATTTTCCATAGCAGCTACCACTTGTCACTGGTCATCCCAGACCTGTTTATCTGATGGTTGATATGAAAACCCTTTCCTACTTTGTTGCTCAGCAAAATGATTTGTAATTTGGTATATGCTAAACTGTTGGCTGGAACAAATAGCCCTGCTGTATTTTCAGCATGTCAAGGTACAGACAATTCCTTTGCCAGTACCCCATTATTACACATACAAAGCAGATGCATCATTCTTTACGTACTGGATGATGTCCATGTGAAGGCATTAGCCATGGCTGCAGTATGTATCCCATGGGTGGATCATATGCATAATTGTATCTCTCCACTAGTAAACATTCTCTCTTGGTCACGAGTACTTCTACATTAAAAAAAAATGTAATTCTTTCTGTGAGAAGCATTCTTTTAAGCTCAATAAACCTAAGAGGTTAAACAACAACTAGTATGTACTTATCAGTCTGTCATACTACCAAGTACTTTGCCAACAGCTACCCCAAATCTAAGTTGAACTGAAGTCTGAATAAGCCAGATAACAAGGACTGTTGAATTTTCTATTGGACATTACTTGAAACTAGGTTAGGGCTTACATGTATTGCAAGTTACAATTTGAAAATGTTCTGTTAAGCAGATTTTGTGGTAATTTAAGAAGTCTGGTTTCTTCTTTCTATCTTTTTTCCTAACTTATTGTGTTAAGGATATATCTTTGAGTCAGAAGTATGGAGTTTAAATGGGTCATTTGTAAAAACATGGGGATTGTATTTTTGCAACCTACGAGTCTAAGTCTGTTCAACTTATGAAATTTCTAATAAATGCTGTTTTTGTTTTGAATTTCATGCAAAGCTACACAAGGACTATCTGCACCAGCCGTCCCTAATTTAGCAGTGAAAGACTAGAGGGAAGGCAGCTAGTTATCCCCCCCCCCCCCAACTGCCAACTTTTGGACTACTCCTTTACCAATGAATAGTGGGATTGATTGTCACATTATAATGCCCACACAGCTGCTATTTTTGTTAATAATCTTAGTATTAACATTCCGGTTATTCTTAGTGTGGTACTCTCGGGTGTAACCTCTTTTCACCACCTGAGTATTAAATCGGAAGATCAGTCAGGAAAACTGTAAAGTAAATCCAAGCTTAACTAAAAGACTGGGTTCAAGCTAAAAAAATAAACAGACCAGACGTGATGTAAAGTGAAACATTCTTTACTTATTATTACAAAGCAAAAATACAGTGTGTGTACTTGCACTGACATTGGACAGTTGCCTTCTGAAGACGTCTTTCCATGGATCTGTTCACTGTGATAAATAAACAGGCAAATCCAATGCTCTGTACTAACAGGAAATGTTGGATTTACTCAAAAGTGGCAATCTTTTACAAGATAGCCTGTAACCTCCAGATGTTATCTATTCAGCCAGTGAAGGACATTTATGTTGTTAACCTGTACTTGTGTAAACTTCCAGCAATATCACTGCAGGCAAAGTAGATACTACTTGTTAGAGAACAACAGTAACAAGAACCAAAACAACTCATTGGTTTTCTGGATCACATGTTTATGCAAAAATTACAAAGAAACAGACTAAAAAATAAAAATACCCATATTAATAAAAGAAGGCAGAAAACATATAGTATGACTGTATTGTACATTATTGTAGATTAAAAGATTTGTAGCATTTCTTCTACATATCCTTGTAGGAAATGATTTTTCACCCAAACAACACCTCTTGCTCACAAAATAGATTCAATTGCCAGGTTAGAAATCCCTATATTTGAGGCAAAGACATATCCTAATTTCTAACTGCAGAACAGAGGGAGGACAACCAGTAGGTAGAAACAGTCAACTAATCAACATCCTTAACTGAATATTGAAGTTGACTGCTGCTCTTATAATGCAGTCATAGCTGAAAATATTGTGAATGCTAACTCAATTCACTTTGGTGCAAGTGTTCTTGGGGAATATATTTATTTCCTACATATGATATGAATGAACACTTTATAAAGACTATTGAAAAACTAGTGCAAGACATTTTATAAACCAAAAATGTTTAGTAACGTTAAAGGAAGGTGTTTAAATAATGCGGAGTCAATGTTCACTGAAGTCTCAAGTAATGAAACATAGTTTTTCACAATTATTTTGTATTTTTGAGAAGTAAAGTATACTATTCAAAATTGTTAAATATGTAATCAATGCTACTGGGAAAGCTTCACACAAGAAGTCACATGTGGTAAAAAATTATCTTGCTATTATCTTACACTTTATTTCAAGATAGTGCATCACTTAGTTTCTTATTTTCGATATGACAAAATAGCTATCCATTAATCAATGCTTTTGGAGTTTCTTGAGAATTTTTGACTGATTTCAAAGAAAATACATTATACAGAAAATTATTAATTCATCATTCAATCTTTATCTGATTTTTTATCCAATTGTAGGTTGTGTTATATGTTTTAGCTGGAGTTTTGGGCATTTACTGCATGAAAGTTATTTGTAAGTACTGTATTATCCTGTTTAATTCAAAAATATTATATAAAAAGAGCTTTAAAATATTCTGTAATGCACAAACAATTGACAATGGGTTTGATTTATATATAAATGTCACTGTGTGAGTGTATATATATATATATATATATAATAAATACTATTATCCTGGTTAATTAAAAAATATTACACAAAAAGAGCTTTAAATATTCTGTAATGCACAAACAATTGACAATAGGCCCGATTTATATATAAAAGTCAGTGTGTGTGTATGTATATACTATATATATACTAAGACATTAAATAGAAGATCCATATGAATATTTATTAAATATTCTTTGTTACTTTTCATTTAACCCTTAAGTAAATTTCATGGTTTCAAAATATTATGTAAATATTATTTTTAAATTATAATTTTTTTCCCTCTAATAATAAAAAAGTGGTAAAAGTTGACACATGAGCATCTTAATTTTATTAGCTTGGCTATTTTTCCTTCTGCATATTTTGAAATTTTATATGTATATGAAGAAATGGCTTTAATATCATAAGAAATGGATTTCAATTAAAATCATTATTGTAAATAAAAGCCAAGTGCCATTTACCTAATATCCTGAATGATACAACACACATTGTTTTACACTAGGGGAAAGATAGCTAGTTGAATAGTGAGATTAAACCATTACATTATAAGGCACCCATGGCCCCAAAGTGCAGGGCATGTTTCTATAACAGATTCACAGTACAGTATGCTGATCACTACGACACGCTTGGCCCATAAGACAAGATGGCAGATAAATTACAGATTGGTTACTATGTCTACAAAGTTATTGAAATTTTAGAGTTACAGCTTGTTTCACAGGCAAATGGAATAATTATGTTCATTTACGATTCTATTAGGGGGAAAAAATGACGATAGTGAGCCACAATATTTGAAATACTAGGTTCTCTAAAGCACTGGTGATTTGTTGAATGAGTTGCACATTTTGTGAATGATGAGTATTTAAAATTGTGTTTTGTGTCCAACTCCAAAATGTCACCAAGAGTTCTTTTTCTGGGCACAGCTGGATAATAAACACACTTATACATAAGTTACATCTGTCATGGCAGTTTTACACACAAACAAATGGACACCAGCTATTTTCTTTATCAATCTATGACATATGTCAAGAATTTTTCTTTCGCAATCCTCTATGGAAAAACAAACTCACTTGCTTGACAGATTTGCCAACTCCTACTATAAACAAAAAGAATGGCTAAGAGTTATACCCCATAATATAAAAAGTTTATTAAATATAAAAAGGCAGACAGCTACTTAATGTCACAGCTAACAATGAAGAACTTTTTGGAAAGTGATGGTTTCTAATGTAATGAGTAAAAAGTCTTAGTTCACAACAATCTGCAATATATCAGATTATACTAACACCAAAACAAGTAGTTGTTTTTGCTATTGTGATCTAGCAAGTCTTTTAGGATGTTTTATTCTCCTTTTTCCACTTCATTCGTCGATTTTGAAACCATATCTGAATTTGTTTTTCTGTTAAGTTGAGAGTATGGGCTATCTCAATTCTTCTGCGTTGAGTCAGATATGGGTCCAAGTGGAATTCTTTCTCTAAGGCCAATGTCTGATAGAAACTATAAGTTTGGCGACTTCTTCTTTGATCTGGAAAAATAAGCAAATGTTTTTATCATACTTACATTAAGAAGTGAAATTTCACTTTGCAAAGCAAACTGCACTATGACAATCATATCGCACAAAATATGGTTCAAATAAAATCAATTTTATATAGCAGTATATCTCATTTAGGAAGTGGCTACCAATACTAGTAGCTGTTTGGTTGTTGAAAAGGTACTTGCCAAGATGGTTAATATAAAAAACAGCATTCTTTATCTGTATATTTTTAAAAGACTATCATTTTATAGGTACATATATACTGTAATGTAATTGTGCTGAAACCTGATTATTATTATTTTTTTGGTAAGAATTATCAGTCTAAACCAGTATTTTCAGAAATATAAACCATTAGTTTATAAACTATTATCTACAAGTGAAAAACGTTACATTAAACTTGCATATACAATATATGTGTATATGGTAAAAAACAAAAAGCCATTAATACAAAAGAAAAACAATATATAAATATATTTTTGTGTGTTTATTGTACAGTAACTTATTGTTAATTGAAGTCACACTTCATAAAAGAACAAACCATTTAAAAGAACTGAAAAATACATATATCTTCCAATTCATATCACAAATGATCCTTATCTGAAAACATATAAAAAACATCAGATGAAGAATAAAACTAACAGTTTTGCAGTCTTTTTTGAACAACTTAATTAACATAAATATTTCTATGTTAACTCAGTGTGAAGTTGAGAAGTATACTTCTCCCTATATGTATGTTATTTCTACAAACATTTGTGAAATGGTTCATCATACAAAGCTATGCCAGATTATTACACAAAAACAAACAAATCAAACACACTAATTTGCAGAGGAAACATTATTAAAACATGTTTTATTGCACATTATAAAAGGAAAACCAAGAAATTATGTAATGTACAGAATAACAGATTATTCATACAGCAAAGATCATACTTGAAACTGGGTGTAAAATTAAATGGTTACAGGTACGACTGTAACATTGCATAATTTTTTGTCATTCACCAAAATAAATAAAAAAACAGAAAAGAATTAAAACACAAAATACGAGGAAAAAATATCAGAACAAAAAAAGAAAACAGACAATTCATTTTACCTAAAATAATAAACTTTCCTACTTGAGTTTCCAAGCAGTTAATATTTTCCATAACATCGATAATTTAAGCCTTAATTTACTAATTTGTTAACATAACGTTCACTACTGGACAGGTTCACATATTGCATCATATTAAGTAATGTACTTTTTCTGGCTGTTAAAACACTTAGTGTAAAGAATCAATAAAAAAATTGGATGAAATAATTAATTTCCTTTGCAAAATACACAGAGAAACCCCAGCATTAATCAATTAGTAGGATTTATTGCTGTTTAGATTATCTTGTGTAACTTGCATGTTATTATAAACCCCTTGTAACTAACAAATGTGGTACATCAATACTTTAGAAAAAGTATTTAAAACCTAAGTTAAAATATTCTGTAACATTCAAATGTCATATTCTTTATAGGCTCCATTCTTCTCACTTCAAAGATAGTTTTTTTCTGCAGTTTTCTTAGTCAAAAATGTGAAATTGTTTGCAAAGTTACTCTGATATTGGTATTATAACTAGAAAAGGATTGTATGTTCTGAATTTAGAACACAAATTGGCAAAACTCAAAATGTGACTATTCTACAATTAACTGGTTTCTTTAAACTCCTTTCTTAAAAGTTATTATTCTTTATTGTTCAGCTTCTTAAGCAAAACTTAAAAATTGCAATAAAAATATTGTAGATGAACAAATCAAGAGAAGCTATAGAACTTTAGTTTATTGAAACAAGAAACTCTGTTGCTAAGTGTTTTTAACTAAGAAAATTATTTCATTAATGTCTACTTACAATGCTTCATTCATTGAAGTAAATTCTTAAATGTTCTGTATCACTACTATCCATCGGAGAGTTAGTTACACATTTATCAACAAATCATTATATCCTTTTGCTTCAAGCTCTTTTTATTTTACTATTTCTGCTTTACTTAAAGGGGTGAGGGCAAAGTTGAGAAAAGTACTCTTCATTTGAAGCATTAGTGAAATCGTCATGAGATGTTCCCTTGTCATTCGTACATCTTTTGGGGTTGGTAATTGTTATGTAAGCTTCAGGTGCTTGGAGAATGGGAATGATGAATCATCTCTTAATTATTCACTCACATTCTGCAGGATTGTACCAGGTTCTGTAAAGATCTGACACTGTTACCTACATGTAATAGCATTATCTCAGCAATCAAGATGTTTTATTTCAACAAGTTTGCTTTTGAAATACCAGAAAAGGAAAGTTTTTATCTCTAGACATAACTGGTAGAGAAAATGAGAAATGTTCACATCTACTCTTCTTAATACAATAGACTAGTCAGGATTATCAGGTCATTCACATTATGACATACAAACATGTGTCCTATTCTTTTTAGAACCTTTTTATACCATAGTTCTGTTTATTTAACTGTTCTTTCAGTCTTTAATTTCATGATGATTACTTGTCTATCTTTATATTCTGCACAAAGCAACTCCCAATAACACTAATATTGCTACTGAAATAAGGTCAGAAAATATTTGGAGATCTCCAACTTTTTATTTTCCCAAAACTCCTATTTCTTTATATTCACAAAATTACAAATGCACATACCAGTGAAGAAAAAACTAAACTTTTTTGTGCTTTTTGAAATAATTTTTAGTAACTATTAAAAAACCAACTATCTAATGATCAGTCTCCAACTAAGCTTGTTGCACTAATATCTTCCATTAGTTGGATAGTAATATTCATAGCTGATGATAAAATCTAGTATATTTTCTAGTTTCTCCTTCATGTTTTAAAAATTATTTTCAAATCTCTTTTCATGCATACTTGGACTTAATGGTTGGATTTTAATAAAAAGCTTATAACTAACAGGATAGTTATGCCCAAGAACAAGCTCAATTACTGCTTCAATTTGAGTTAAACTTCTAAAACTTATCTGCTGAATTGTTTGATGTATGGTGTTCATTTGAACAATTTTATTTGTTAGGGAAATTGATGTGAAGTATCACATTTAATTTAGTACCAAACAACTTTTCATCACCTCCCTTTCTGTTATGTTCTAATAATCTTCTACTTCTCACCTTAATTATCATTCATCACAGAATCATACTTCCCATAGCCAGTTTCTACCAGTGTAAATTATCGGGGACTACCCAGTATTTCAAAGGCCCGATAGTCACAGGTTTTTACAATACAAGTCAAAATTGAATGAATAAACAAATTCATAGGTCCATAACAGATGAATGCAACCTCAAATGAAATGTTTACAGGGAAAATTTTCGGAGGGGTCGGGCAACCAACCACCCCTGACAGCTTGCTCTTGTTTTAAATACAAAAAACAGAAGTATTTGAACTGACATTATAGTGTACAGCTCATAGCATTGGTTCAGTGTGAAGATAAATTTACTGACTGGAAGCTTTCAATATGTTTAATAAGTCAGGGATATAACATTCATTGTCACAGCACTATGGAATAAGAATCTTGAATGTCCATTCTCTCAGAAGAGCTAACTTCTCAAATCCTGATGCATATTTATGCATCAGGATAATAATACATGCATACAAGAAAATATGATTGGGGAAATGACAATAAACATTATCCATCCATTCATAAGAAACTGCAACCTTCAGGTCACATCCTGTGGTATTTTTGTCATAAAATTTTACAAATTTAATCAAACATTCAATTTAACATTTTAACTATTAAAAAATAACAACTTACATCTTATTGGGCCTTTGGATTAATGGGCCCTCGAACTAACAGACCATCACCAGATTATCAATGACTTTCTGACTAAGGATAAACTAACTTTGTAGATCAGAGTTCAGAACCTTATAAATTAATAAAACACCAATTCCACATAACAAACTGCCTAAGAGTAGATAATGTCATAAATCAACACATAAAAAACTAAAACTTGTAATAAATCAAATCTATCAGTTCATCAATTGAGTATCCTTGGTATTAACAATATTTTTTGCATAAAATCTAGCCTCAAGTTCTCCTATATTTACATTAGTTGTCGATCTTCCATTCAGTAAGTGGAGAATTTACTATTTTTTTTTTTTTTTGCAAAACAGTTATACAGATTACAATTAAGTTCCCAATAATCTTAAAACTTCATTCAAGTTGTGTCTAGTATATTTAATTCTGTGGTATAATGAAAATAAGTCAAACATTCTATTTCTTGAAATTTCTTTGTAAAACATTTTTATACCATTCTCTACACCACCACTGCACCAGCAAGTTACTCATTGTTAATTATTATATTTCATTTTCTTTTTGGTAAGACCGAAATTTAATATAACATTCTAAAATGGCCTCTCCAACTCCAGTCAGTTACATTAATTGTACTTGTACTTTATAGGCCTACACTTTTTCATTTTAGTACATGTAACAAATATTTTTACTCTCATACTCTTTGTTGTTTTTTACCAAAAACATTAACAGCCTAACAATAGTGTTATTATTTGATAAACTTACAATATAGTGATATTGTTGCTTAAAATAATTACATTAGTATATTATCAGCATGAGTGTTAGTAAATGAGTAATATATGGCAAATTGGAGCCTACAGGCCAAAGTTAAGGGTTATACTTGTAGTACAAGGAAAATTCATGTGTCACGACTTAGTCTTACGATTATTAGTAGGTTTTTCATTATAGTATACTGACATTGTGTGTAGAACGAAACACGAAAACCTTTAGAATATAAACGATCATTCCGCGCTTATATTTGTAAATAAAGAAAGACAATCCATTGCCTGTATTCTTGACCTTATGGAACGTTAATAGTAATAATACTATTATTACTACTACTAGCAGCTATACTAATATTAATAATAATACTTTAATAGTGCTCTGGTTCTAAAACGTTTTTGAACTTCGTATTACCAAAAGTAATATATATTGTTTATCCCGGCGGACTATGCAATAAACTAGAGAACTTACATTTTATACACCCCATTTAACACTGTTAACTTAATAACAGTTTAAGTACAAATTCCTAAAACTGCTTAAAATTTAAATTAAAAGGAAACTAATCTTAGTCTTAAGACATTCTCCATTATATTTAAACGTAAGTCTATTTTCCATGTACACGAGGTTATAACTTATATTCTGCAAGTTACAGATATCATCTACCTGCTTCTCTATTAGTTTAAGGTCTTAAATTTAGGGTTTAAAATTGGACCTTTAACGCAACTTTCTTTACATAAGTTAAACAACCTTTTCGTAAGTTGTCTTGAAACACAAATTGCACAACACTTCTGATACAATAAATACTGAATACACAAACGACCTCTTTCCCTTATAATTCTATCCTAGAAATAGAATGTAACACAATACAAAACTTACTTGTAAGTTTGAAACTTTTTAATTGTACAAAACGCTTTATAAAATAAATTTTGAAGTATCAATGAACACTTCTTTATAAAAAAAAAGCTCATTTAAGATATATATGTATAACAGGTTTTCTCAGGGAATTTAACTTAATTGACCATTATAAGTTCATACAAAAATGTTAATTTGAATTTAGAAATCTTCGATGTGCGGCGATGAACATCAGCACCACTTAGTACTTTAAACTGCGTTTTTAAAAGAATTTTTTTTATATAAGTTTATAAAAACACGTATTTAAAGCTGGTCCAGAAGGAGAAGAATACAATTAAAAGTTTAACAACTTATAAGTGCGCTTTGTATTGTCGTATATTTAAGTAAAACTTATTATTCTGATGGAATAGATTCGCTGAAATACAAGAGATTCGAGAATGTGTCTATTGACAAGTAATTCCGAGTTCTCTTATTTTTTCTGAAAAATGAAAAAGAAGTAAATAGGCTGAACACAATGAACAATCTTCATTATGTCAAAGACACAAACAGTGTATGAACTTGTTTAAACAATGAACTGTCATTATCACCGAATTGTAAGCGTTTTCTTGCCAAAATATTGTTCAAGATCGTAAAAATATACCAGATTGTTTAAATTTTTAGTTCTGTTACGTCTCCGTTTGTTAATTAACC
>NW_013666615.1:310095-313375 GCF_000517525.1 Limulus polyphemus | reverse complement strand
TTTTGTATATATAAGCCGGCAAATGAAATGACGGTATAGATAATAGCAGACAGGGAGATATAGAGACAAATAATCGAGTCAAGTCGTAAGTAAAGTGTGTGAATCGTTGTGAATTATAGCGTGTTTTATTTAGTTTTATTTAAGAAAGGACTTGTATATCTGAACTTCTTCGGAAATAATTTTTACGGGAAATTAACAAACGACCAGAGACGTAACAATATGTTATATGAAAATTGCACATACACAGTTAACTGATTAATTCCGAGAAAAATACTATATTGAACTAAGAAGGAAACAAAATAATACCACTGTATTATATCACAATTTGCTTTGGAGGGAGGGACAGAGAAATGATAGATTTTTTTTTATCTTGATGAATATAAGTATAGAACTTTCATTTCTACTTCTATCATAAAGAATTTCTTGCTTTGATCTTCATTGCCAGTGTCAACCTCTATGATCAATCGTGTAGATATAAAGACAATGGGCATGTATTAATTTTCTGCTGTAGTATATTGAGGTAAAACTAAGTTAAATTTAAAGCAATGTGATAGGTCTGCTTAATAACAGGAAGATCAACAAGATGTATATTAAGGAGTAGTGCTGAATCTCTGAGTAACTGAGTTTTTTGAGAATGAAATAAAGAGACTGGAAACAGTGTAAAATACAAGTCAAAAGCCTTTATTTATTTACAAACACAAACACTCTGTGCGTACTTGCTTTGTGAACACGGCATTCTACTGAATTAGGTATCTCCAATTTATCAGCCCAACATCATCTATCAGACTATTTAAATTCAATATTCATTACTTCACAGGTAACATCACATTTACCCAGAGTGACTATAGCACTACTCATGTGACTGTTCATTCCCACTGAAGCAGAGGAAAGGCTGTAACCTAGAGATACCACCTGCACTCTCATTACAGCATTACAGATATGACACTTTCATGTTAACTGATTTACCCAAAGAGTGTTAGGTAGGCCTGTTTTATAATGGGAGTATCAGAAGGATAAATTATATATTAAATCTGAAGTTAACTAAACTAACTGAGTTTAAGCAAAGAAATAAACAGGCATGATATGATGTGTTACACAAAATGAGAAAAATTAATCGCTGCATAATTTAATTGACAAACATAGTGTATATAATTGCTTTGTGGACATTGAATGGTCACTTGCTACTGAACTTGTGAATTGATCAACAGATTTGTTTCCTTCAAGGTGTCCTCCCGTTATTTGAGATCACGTGTAATAATGTTTAAAGCTAATGTTTCTTACTTAATGGAAGAATGTTGGATTTCTCCATAGTGACTATTGATATATTTACATCACTGGTCATTCTCATTCAACACAGGGGAGGCCCTATCTTCTAGATATCAACTGCTATCCAGTAAAGGCACTTCTGTTATTGACCTTTTGCACAATATGCAGTGTTACAACAATATGTCTCATAGTTGGAGCAAATATCATTTTCAGAGAACAAAAAACGAAACAAAGACAGCTAGAATAAAGTCAAATTAATGGATTTCTCAACCATGTTTTATGCAAAAACTACATAAATTCAGAATAAATGAAAAAGTTTGAAATTTTGTAGTTTAAAATAAGCAAGTAGAAAATACATGGTATGCTTGCATACTAATTTTTCTTGCTTCCTCTGTTTCAGGTTTGTTCCTAAGTATACAATGAAATTTAACTTTTCTTTCATCCCTGTAATTGTTTACATATAATTTAGGGGAAGGTGCTTTTGCTGCACTGTGTCTCTGAAAGTAGTTTTAGGACACAGCATTATTCTAACTGGACAATTATAGCATTTACAGGATACACACCTGACTAATTTCTGACCAATCGAATTTTATCTGTCTTTAAATTTTCAATCCTGAACTTTAGCTATGTGATATCAAATTCTTAACCCTTCTGGCTATTTTGCTTTTCTACTAACTAGTGATGTTTTCATTCTTCATCTGATTAAGATCCAAGGTTTTACTAGCTGCAATAGAAACCATTTACCCCCAAAACAAGTACATCAGGACTTCTTCTTTTATGAGGACACATATTTTGTGGTCAAACTTAAGAATCCCATAGTTGGTATAACTTTTGATCCAGTATAGCCTATGGATGAAGATGTGTTACTGGCTGATGCACTGAACATATTGGATCTCTCCAAGTTGATTGTTAGGTTTGCATTGAAAGCTTCCAGGGCTGGGTACTCCCCGTTGGCCAGCTAATTTCCAAGGAAAGCTAAGCCATCACTAGACATTCAGGCAGTATCAGAGCTACCTACAGTATTTACCCCACCAATCAAGCCAAACCTGAAGGTGGTTTAACTACAGTTGATGCCCTTAACTCCAATGTCAACTCTGCTGGAACATGAATTAGTATGGACATAATCTAAACACCTAGAGACAATCCTGAGGTGTCCAATTAGAGGGTGCTTTATCACCAAGCGCCTGAAGGAGAAAGACCAAAGTTTTTAGAAACATGTAGTATGCTCCAAGCCCATGGAAACCTTTCCATGGCTTAAGTCCTCTCAAAGACCACACCCACGATATCTAGTGCTCTGGGTTCCACAACCTCATCAGCTGTTGGAACCTTAATGTTTGTCACTTTCCCACCATCATTAGTGGCAAGTGAGTCTCTAGTCAACAAGGGGTCTCCATCCTGACAGCCAACCAAGTGCCATTGGTACCTAAAGTAACCACTGAGGTGAGAAGAGGTGCTTCCATCGCAATTGTGGTTGAGCCCCCACGACCTAAGAGGCCCCACAAACAACTTCAGTGGCAGCAAAGGATAGAACTACCAAAGACCACACTCAATCCTCATACTATCCATAACACCTTGCAACAGATGTATCTACTAAAGTAGCACCGCTAGAAGATAACTACGCAGTGGACAGAAGCCAGAGGTATGTGTAATCTAGAAAAGGACCAGCTTTACCGACGATAAATGTCATGTTATAATTCCTGGTCAGAAGAGAAGGTCTACTAGCTGTAGATAAAGTTGGCCCAGGCCTGCAAAACCTTTCGTGACACTACTGTGTCTATTGACGATCCATGACCACATTGAATGATCTGTTGTCAGGGGTCAGGTGAGGGTAAAGGGAGTTGATCCTTGTGCTTGCTGTTGAATTGCAGTGAATGTACAATTTGTATATTTCTTTCCAGTTCAAAGCTGATTGTAAATATTATAGATATATCTTCTTTTTCTGTCTTTTGTTTATTATTTATTGTGTTTTACAAATGTAAATGACCAACTGATATATATATATATATATATATAT
>NW_013666615.1:287031-309095 GCF_000517525.1 Limulus polyphemus | reverse complement strand
AATGTATCTTCCTTGTGTAAAAGACAATAAATCATCCTTTAATGTATCTAATTCACTTTTGAATTTACTAATGTTTTATATTTGTACTTCTTGCCAATGTTGTAGTCTCTCTTCTTGTTTATTTTCTTTCCCCTCCAATAGCTGTTGTAATCTCTCTTCTTGTTTATTTTGTTGTTCGAGCTGCCACTGTTGCAAGTTTTCTTGCCACTGCTGTAATCTCTCTTCTTGTTTCTTTTGCTGTTCGAGCTGCCAGTGTTGCAGGTTTTCTTGCAACTGCTGTAATCTCTCTTCTTGTTTCTTTTCTCGTTTATTCTCTCGTTCTTCTTTTTTTTTCTTTTCCTCTAACAACTGCTGTAATTTCTCTTCTTGTTTCTTTTCTTTTTCCTCCAAGAACTGCTGTAATTTCTCTTCTTGTTTCTCTTATCGTTCTTCTTGTTTCTTTTGCTGTTCTTGTATTGCTGCCATCAAATTTGCTAAGCTGTAGTTTGATTTTCCGCTTCTCGTTTTCATTTTTTTATCCCACTCTCTGACACCAATTTTTTACGCCTCCAGTTGTTAGTTAATTTTCCGTAAATTCGTTCCGACGAAACTTTAGCGACACAAGTCCTTTCTTAAATAAAACTAGTTTATTCTTTCCGAATACAACTTTACGATACACTTAATTTCAACAGTCGCTCTTTAACAAACGCTATAATTCTCAACGAACTTCTCACGTGCTCAACAATATTTTCTCTGACTGCAGTTCAATTACTCATTCACTGACTGCATGTTGTGACCATCTTATATATACCAAACTACCCCCAATCTAGTAGTCTCCCGATAATTCACGAAGGTTCGAGAGAAGGACGTGGCGTGATACTAGTCACGTGACCTCGCTGACGTAACAGTATTCTTTTATATATAAGACGGTCAAGACGTGACGGGATCAATGTAATGCTGTGTAATTGAACTGTGGACAGAGAGAGAATATTGTTGAGTCGAGCACGTGAGACGTTCGTTGTGAATTATAGCGTTTGTTATAGCGCGACTGTGGAAATTAAGGATATTACAAAGTTGTATTGAGAAAGAATAAACTAGTTTTATTTAAGAAAGAACTTGTATCGCTGAAGTTCTTCCGAAAAAATTTTTTACGGGTAATTAACAAACGACCAGAGGCGTAACAAACTATATAATATCTTAGTAAGTCTTTATGTTAAGAATGCGTGTAGCCTCAAAGCATTGTACAAAACTACAACTTACGGCTAGATTTTCATGATACTTATCTCTGTTGATTCTAAAATCACATATAGTTGAATAAGATTTTCAGCAAAAAAATCGATGCTTGACAGAAATATATAATATAACACATCCAAAGTCCTGCAGTTTTCCTGAATTTTTATATTGCTACGACGTTCATGTGCATACAATTGCGTCAATGCGGAAACAGATATAATCTCTCACTCATATGTTATAATAGAATGTATTATGTCAACACATTTTCGTTTTTCCATAAATATTGTGTATGATGTGAGACATTGGCTAAGTATTATGGGTGTGAGGGCGCTAAACTACGAAATCTGATTGACTGGGCTTTTCTTTGAAAACAAATAGCTGATTTATGGATAAGTAATTTTTAAGACAAAACGTATTTCTATTTAAATGACTCCTCTTTGATTATTTTAACAATTGGGTCAGACAGTTTTATAATTATTGATAATCAGTTTAATAACAAATATACTTGGTAGTTAAGCCTAACTCTTAGTCTAAGAGTAATACTAATAATGCTAAATTAGATAATGAGTTTGAGTGTAATACTTAAGACATTATGATTAACTTATTAAATTCAGTCAATTGATAAGTTGTTTACCATTTAGTTAAACTGTACCCAACATGTGTTAGTTTTCGTTTGTTTGTTTGTTGCCAAGTGCAAAGCTACACAATAGGCTATCTGTTCTGTGCTCATAGCAGGAATTGAAACCTGATTCAAGGCTGTGATTGTAACGTTAAATATGTCTTAGACTTGCTGCTGATTTATGTACACTTTCTACTACCGTAGTCGATACCACAGTTTTTAATATTTTTCATTATTATCACTAATACTACTGTAAATTGCAATATACAACTTGCAAGTTATACAAACATAAACTGATGAAGTTGGTATGCCACATTTACAGTTAAGCTGAAAGCCAGAAAAAAACCCCAAAAATACAACAACAAGCTAACAAACAAAAAAATGCAGAGAGAGAAGAAGTAATATGTGTAGACTTGTAATTACTATGCTATGACTGCTAAGTGTTGGTGATAGACTGGCAACATGGTTGCATTTAACTTTAAATTGTATTTATTTTGTATATTCATTGTATTATATACTTATACAATGGAGTTCCATTACAATCAAAGTAACAGTATAATTATAACTGCATGGATATTTCAGATCAAGGATGTCTCTGTATTTAAAGCTCATTCTTTGCCACTCTAGAAATGGTTTCAACTTATTTAAGCTAAGAAGAGGCTTGGAATTGAACAGGTGAAGTTGAAATGCATTCTTAATCTCCAGCTATAAGAAGGACAGTAACCATACTTAGAAGCATGTATAGTTCACAAGATTTTGAAAAGTAAGAAGTAGCCATTAATAAAGATTGAATTCACAAGTCTTAAAGAAAACTGTTTTGTAATTGCAATACACTGACTGATTTGCTTCACTAGCTTTCTTCTTGATGCCTTACCAAACCTTGTATTTATAACATACCCCTAAAATTTACTACAAAATTTGATGTCAAAATCTTTTAGAACTTTCTAGGTGTTATAGGTCTGTCTTTTTAAACTTTTCGATCTTAATGTCATCATTAAAACTCACAGCTTCCTCTAGAAAAGAAACAAATTACAACATAAAATATAGCTTATAACACTATATTTCACTGTAAAAGTTCAAGAAGTCTATTTGACTTATAAAAATTATGCAAACTTTGTTAGTTTATTTTTATCCTTTATGCTCTGTATTTTTTAAAGAGAGATATTTTTTAAAAAACAATATAGTGTGAAAAGACACAGGCCATGTTAACATGGGTTCATAAGTTGGGTGTTGTATTGATTATCATTGACAAAATGCTTATTATTTCTGAATGTTAGTATAAATTTTTCTCTTGTTAAACTTTAATAACCTTTAAAAAAAAATTATAGTATAGAAAACTTAATGTATTAAAATTTATCAAAGCATGTAGTGCATGACACTGTTGATTGTAATCAGTATGAGCATGGGATTTTGTATTCATTAATAATGTTCAAAAAAATTTCAAGCCAAGTTCTACTAAATCAAGTACACTGTTCCAACGTAGAAGATTTTACTTTGCTACCTCCATGGGTTCATTGCCTGTTCAAGTGTACTTTAATTGCTAATTTTGGAGTATTTCTTATGCAATTGTGATTTGTGAAAATTGGTCTTTTGACAGACATCAGATCACATTTTATTAGGTTTTTGGACCTCCATGTAATTGTTTTTTCTTTCATTATAACCATTGAAGGATGCTTGATTTTGAATATACTGAAGGTGCATGTTGTATTTTGGTTAATAAGTTTTAATTCATTGGATAAGGAGTTGTTTTTCAGCTCTTCATCAAGGCTTTATGAATAATTTGTCTCTAAAAACATGTTTTTAGTGTACTTTATCAATAAAAATATGCTGCTCAGAAAATGTTCCTGCTAAACACATTTATTGTCATTGCTTGTTTTGCTGATATTTTTGACAATACATGTGTACAATGTAATTATTAGAAATTATTCCAACTTTGTTTGGTCACATTTTCATCCAGCTTTTTAGTTGTATCTAACAAATGTCAATCCTCCTGCCTTATTGCGCCATGCCATATTTCATAATAATACTTCACAGAGCAGAATTAGGTGCACTAAACAAAAACTGCTTTAATCTTTCACAGATATTTCCATACAAGCTATTTATTACTGTTCTAAATGTATTATGCAAGTTTCTGGTATATTACTGAGTTCTGCAATTTTTTATGCAGATAATAAATTCCCTCTTAATAATAAAATTAAATTCACTTAAATGTTTCATACAGTTGGACTTCTTCCATCCTCATTAAGTCTGCTGTATAAATGGCTGGCCCAGTTTATTTTTTTGAAATATCATTTACCCTACTTTTGGTGATGTGATGTTACCCTTTCATATGACCAGATTTTTGCTTGTTTAGATTTTCCATAACTCAAACCTGTCTTCTATACTAAGGATATAATAGTTTTAGATTTAAACCTTGTTTTTTTATGGTTTAAACAAACCTCCTTTATTAAGTATTACTTGCATGACTGTCATACAAGGTGTACTTTCTAATATTTCTATAACATTTTTTTGAGTGCATGAAAAATACAGATGAACAACAAGAAACACAGGAAACATCACTTCTTTTACTTTCATACCTGCTTATACTTTTACTCATTCATACCTGCTTCCACTGAAGATTTCAGCAACCTTATCAAAGTCTTAAAACCTGTTTTGGTCAGCTAATTTCTAAAACCTTCCTGGCAGTGTTGTTGCCAGTAGGAAACAAATAGTATTTTGGGTTGTATCTACAAGAATATTAAATATAAGGAGGTTATCATTTCTTTTTGCATATTTCTGGTTAGTCCTCATTTAAAGTATTGTGTTCAGTTTAGAGATCATTAAATTGATTGCTGGTTTATCTTTTGTACTGTAAGCCAACCTTTATGAGACTGCTTACTCATGTTAATAGTTATGTACCATCTATATTTAAAGAAAAGCTAATGAAGATAAAAAAAATACTTGAGTATTGAGCTTACAATGTTATTAATAATTAGGGTTCTCAGATTTCCAGAGTGATAAACTTTGTACATTTTTGTTCCATATCGAGTGACAATTTAACA
The DNA here is from genome assembly GCF_000517525.1 of Limulus polyphemus. NCBI lineage: Eukaryota > Metazoa > Arthropoda > Merostomata > Xiphosura > Limulidae > Limulus > Limulus polyphemus. Next base: position 304,223 of record NW_013666615.1, on the reverse strand, counting down.
GCTATTAAACAGTTTAATTTACAATAATACATTTTTTTACATTTTCTAAATAACCCAATGTTTAGCACATCTTGTTTTAAACTATAGGCAAAAAAATTGTTAAAATGTTATATAATTAAAATAAAAAATGCACTTAAGTTTTGAATGTTGTCAAAAGAAAAATGTTGCTTCTTTGTTCTCTCTTTTTTTTTTTTCACAGCTGGGCAGGTCTTCAAATCTCAATTCCTACAGCTGCCAAATGACAGGTTAGGTAGTAGAGATGGTGGGAAATACACTACCTTGTGATTTGTCTTTGTCAGGTGATTCTCCAAGTAAAATTTAAAAGAGTTCTGTAAAATGACAAACTGTATATATCACACATTGACGTACAGAGACATTGGGACAAGTTAACACTTTTAATATTTCTAATAGGGACAAAAAAATAAGGCTAAAATCTGGAATGTCTGGCAACCCTAATAATAACAGCAAAGTGTTGACCCAATAACTGTTTAAAATCAAACAATAGTTGCACAAGAATTCTTACCCAACCAACCTAATTGACAAACTTATAAACACACAGATGGACAGAATAGACCATTCTTCAAAAGAACTTGTAATGTACCGTATTAATTAATTCTACTTTTGTAAAACCTGTAACCATTTTTGTGTTCAAAGGAGGAAAGAAGGATTAGAGGAGATCTGATTAAAGTGCTAAAAATTTATACAGGGAATAAATATGGTTGATACATAATCTTGTTTCATGTTAAATGGTAAGAGTGATAGGCCTAGGGGATACATTTAAGATTTATACTACTTTAATATCAATAAGACAGTAATAATAGGTAGGCAAACAACAATTTATAAGCATAAGGAAAAGTTTTATTGATGGTGGAACATACTCCATGTTTCAACAGAATGTTGGTCTGTCTTCATACCTGAATAAAACAGACCAATGTCCTGTCAAAAAATCTAGTATGTTTCACCATTAATAAAACTTTTAGGCTTATAAATTTTTTTTTGCCAGCCTATTATTATATTAGCATATTATATTTTCTTTCTCAAATAAAACAGTGGATATGAAGTCTTAAAAATATACCCTCCCACTTTTATGATTTTCCGTATCTGCTCTACTTAGTAATATTATTAGAATTTTTTGGTATTTTATTACCTTAAAACCTTTTCAGTTACTTAACATAAAGTAATTTTTTTAAAAGTCTAAAAGTTGTGATAATCAGATCTTACAATATTTTAATTATTACTACATCATATTTTACTGACTTTACTATAATCCTTTCTTTTTTCATAAGAAATGGTCATTTAAATAATAATGAACTAAATTCCCTTATGTATGTAACACTTTTATTTTTAATTTTAATGTAAAACTAAATTAAAAACAGTGGCAACTTCATATTGTAATAAACATGGGATATGCTAGAATTAGACCAAAAGAGAACCTATGTCCCAAATGATTGGCTAGTTACCTTGACAACCCTCCTACTAGCTTGCATATTTCTTAGACCTGATTAAGAAGTTATGAATTTTTTTGGAAAGTTGCCGACTTGACTGATTGTCCAGTTAGATTTAAACAACATGCCTTTTCTGCTATTCAGCAAAAAGCTGTTACTCCCAGATTTTTCCTTTACTTATGTGTGGGAATTCTGGTCTTTTTGCTAAGAAGTATAACTGGACATTTTAAATTAAAATCTTTCAACAGAAGTGGAATTAAAGTATACACTTGGCTTTTGAATGGATAGATACGTGCACTTTTACCTCTTTTATAGATATTTTCATTATGAATGATGTTGGCAGTTCTTGCTGGACAGCAGGTATCGTACTATACATACTAAGCCATGTGAGTTCTTCCATTTCAAAAAATTCATCATATGGTTTACAAGTATCACTCAAGTAAATGTAATTAAATCATGTTACAATATCAGTCAGGTTTTAAAAAAATAAATTTTATCATAGAATGTGTTAAACATTTTTGTGAAGATTTTAGTTGAGAATGTACTTGTAATGAATTTGTAGATATTTTATTAGCTCCATTTTGATGTTTTAGGATACTAAATAGTTTCAAGATTACCCTTGATTAGAGTTGTAAAATGTCTTCATGAAACTCGTTTTTATAACTAATAATTATCAGTACAAGTAAAGATGTAAGATAGATTAGATCAGCAATTCAAATTTCCTTAAAAAATAACATCATTCAGTAAAAAAAAAAAAAACTGTTATAGTAGTAACAAAGTAGTTGCTTTATGAGAAAAAATACTGAAAAAAAAACAAGTTAGATGGAAATATAAAAATGAAAAACAGAAATTCATGTAATCTAAAATATAATTTGGCATGATCATTGGTATTTTACAACACGGTCAAAAAATAAAAACTTATATTCCAACATTTTAGTGCATTATCACCGAGATATCTTTGTAGATTTATAAAAAAGAGAAAAGAAAGATTGTCTTGATCTTTCTGAAACAGTGTTAGATCATATTTTTTATTTACTAAATATGTTTGTCATGAGTTACCTAACAACTTCGTGAGAGTAAGGACATTACACTGAATTTTTAACAAGGTTTTTTTGTATTTTATGAAGATACACAGTAATTTAGAAAATGGAAATTAGTTTAGACTGATATTTGATTAAAATTACAGCTTTTTTATGCTTTTTTGAAACAGATTCCTGTTGTCAACTTGTCATTTTCAATTATACATTGAGATTACTAAAATAACCATTTGCATTAATTAAAATTGATATAATTCTTAAGATATCCATACTGCATACAGTATGTTAAAGTTATGTTAAAGTTCTTTTGTCTTTTAGAGATGAGCTATTGAGCATTTACAGTAATTGTTTTTAATGATTTATTCTTTTGCTCTACTCAGTTCATTATATAATTTTTGCATCATATATATGTGAAGTAACAATATAATGCTGAAGTCTGAGAGTATACTTATTTAGGATTTTTCTTAATGTAACTAAGTAAATCAAATTAAAAACAATAACAGTAATTCCATCCTGAAAATTGTTTTCTTTATTTTTTATATTTTGACTACACATATTTTTGTGTCTTTTAATGTACTGTGATTTAAATTTATTTTCTAAGAATGTCTGTTGCTTCTAGTTGAAGCACTGAATGATCATTTTTTCTATACTACTTGTTGCTCAAGATGTGGAAGTGAGTGTTAGTGTTTTTGTGTTGGGAAGTTAAAACTGGTGTGATCAAACTGCCAATCACAAACTATAAATTTTTCAGAAGTACATGAATGAATGTCAGAATAGTTATTAGGGAATAATTAGATTAATCCATGTATTTTATATTATTCCAGTTTTCTCTATTATATAGTTCCCTGTTTCTTTCAGATGTTTATATTGATTATGAATGGAATTCTACAACATATATGGTTCACACTGGGACTCCAAAAGTTATCCCCAGACAGAGAAAAGGGAGACTTCTTCGGGATGAAAAAGGAAGACCTATGTGTTCCATTTGTGGAAGATCTTTTTACGACAGAAGCAACCTTTATCGTCATAAGAAAACACATAATTGAAATGTCTAGACTTTTCACTTCCATAATAAATTAATTTAGTACAAATAACTGTTGTATGTTTTTGATTCATTGTACTTAGATTACCCTACATGATAGAATAAGATATTTTACATGCTGATCTCGGGTACATTGTTGAGTATATTTGTACATTTAGTATATAAGCATTTATTTTTTTCTGCAGAAGTAATTTAATCAATAAGATTTACATAATCTGAGAAGAATAAAAAAAATATATATATATATATGATCAATGTTAGTTCATGTACATACATATTTTTAACAAAACACAAATTACCACATTGTTTAGTGTGATAAAGTCGAATGTTCACAGCAAACATTTTGATTTTCAGAAGAATTTTGGGATTTAGAAATTGGGCCAAGAAGTTCAACACACCATCAAGGAAAATATAAGCAAGACCCATCTAAAAAAGCTGTGTGTCCAGTTTGCAAAAAGTGTTTTTTTGATGCAAGTAACTGTCGCAGACATATGGAGATTCACCAACTTCAGAGAAAACAGTATTACTGCTCTTTGTGCCCAAGGAAGTTTTCTTGGAAAACTAGTTTATCAACTCATATGCGGAATTTTCATTCTGTGGGATTTGATAGGAGATAATTTGTGAATATTATCAGAATTGTTATATTACTTACAGAGTAAATTTGTATTATGTTTTCTATAAAAATGTCTCTTTTTAACAAAGATAGTGGACAGAAAATGCTACATTTCATTCACCTTAACAATTGATATACTTATATTAAAATCTGTGTCTTATTGAAGTATTTCAACGTACATAAATTTTGGGTTGGGAGAAATTGAGGAGTTTTAACTTGTTTCACATGATTTTAGCCACAGTGTGCATGATTCTGTAGTAGTATGATAATATATCATAGCAAATTATTACTGGAAGGGATTCAGGTAAACAGTTTCACATATAATCTAGGTTAAACTGATTGATATTATGCTTAAGTGGTTTGAATTGCATACTCAAACGTTTCTTCATTTAGCCTTGACATTCAAAGAAATAATAAATTTTGTGGTACAATTATAATGAAAAAAATCTTGATACTAAAAAAGTACATATTTCTGACAAAATCTAACCAAAAAATGCATATCATTCATTCTCAGCTCATATTCAAATGCTGAAAAATATTAAATGTGAAAAATACTTGGGTTTTAACAAAAGTTGTAGAATGTAGTTGCTTCAAATGGTAAGCATTGTGTGTGAGGCGAGATAACCTTTTTATATATTTTCAAAACGAGACCCAAAACTCGAGCGCTTTCGAATAGTTGACAAATCATCTTTTGAAGAAGACTAGTCAACTAATCGAAAGTGCTCAAGTTTTGGGTCTCGTTTTGAAAATATTACAACTTTTGTAGGTGATCCTGTATGCCAGCTACTTAACTTTTTTATATAGTTATGATATCGCTATTACAGTATACTTTTCTGAAATTTTTAATTACTTTTTCTTTTTACATTAATGTGGATAAAAATACATTGATATTTTATAAGGAGATGCATTTTGATTATCATTTTGCTAATATACAATGATTTAGTACCATGAGAATGTTAATATATATATCTGATGCACAGTATTTTTGGTGAAGTTCACGGAAACATTCACAAAGTTTTATGTGTTACTCAGAATAGATTTTTTTTTTCTCTTAGAATTAAGATATCTAGGTTTGCTTGTAAAATATATTTTGTAAATTCCATATTAAAAATATTTATACATTTTTTCACTAAAGTGAAAAATGAGTTTTAATTGAGGTGTGACTCTTTTGTTAAATTTTAATTCATGTTATTAATTAATCTTTATATAATTCTGGAATGTAATGAAATTTGTCATGATTTTTATGAGAGAGTCATATAATGTTCAGTAGAATGTATCTATAGAATGACATAAATATTAAAATATTTGAGTCAGAAAATATATTGTTATTATTAACAGATTACTCAAACCTTCATGTTTTTTTTTTTATCACTTTCGTACCTGTGTGTGTAATTTAGTATTTTTGAAGTTGCAAATTTTATTTAAGATTTTATAAACAGGCATCAACTATCATCATGGTGTGATGACAAAAGTATTTTACTTTGTCGCTACCTTTTACACAAACACACATTTAGTGTGTGTATTAAAGATGTGACATCATTATGTTTCCTTATTTGTTTTTTATATTTATCTACAAGAACATGTACACTTGTTACACAACATCACTTGTGGTACAAGAACTTCTATGTAAATTAGAATTTTCTCTATGAGAAAAAGAAAGACTGTTCATAAAGGACAGCCTTAATTAACATTTTCAAATTGAGAAAAGTTGATTACAAATTGTCATTATATATTGCAGACAGGTAAATGTTTTTAAAAACAAATTTGTAAAAGGAGGGAATCAAAAATAGTCTCGTACGTTTATGCTTATTCAGTACAATTATGTTAGAGAAAACACAAGAACATTGCAGTTGACAGTAGGCCATAAGAGTAATGGTTAGATATGTAATAAAGGAAAGTGAGTTGTACATGTGTTATGTATGCATTTCTTGTATATTTATGCTTTATGTTGCTTCATAATTTTTAAAGTTACGTAAGTTAAACCCACCTAGTCTTGTTAATATTGCGTGTATATCACTTGCAGTAGAATATTGGGTTTCCATCACCTCCACTTTATAGGTGTATGTATTGTGAGGGTTAGAGCAGCTTTCTTTAGCATGATATTAATCTATAATTCATTGTCTGAGCTGAGCGTCATGTTTTTGATCCTTGGTATTGGTGTATAATTACATATTGTAATGTTAGAGCCCAAGGCATGACATTCTTATACCCCTTTGTGCAGTGGTGTACTGGTAAAAATTGTGTTGGAAAGCCAACTAATTTTTAATAAATATCTGACTCTTGAATTATATGTGCACAAATAGGCTGTATTTCAGGCATTAATTTGTTTATAATTACCAACCACTTAAGAAGTAAGTTTATATATCTGACTGACATATCTGAGTCATTACAAATTATGTATTATTTGTAGTTTATATAGCATTTCCACCTCATCAAATGTTACTTGCTTAAATATTTTATTTTTCAGCTGAAAAAAGTACTGAAGCATTCCAATCTGCTTTAGCTCCACTACGTCACTGCCCTTGATGGCCTTAGTACTGAACAGATGATAAATTTCATGATTGTATTACATGTATAGCTAACTAGGTAACTATTTATTTACAATTAAAGGGAATACAGTGTTAAAATCATTACACAATAAGTAGTTATTAAAAACAGGGACTTATCCTGAAAAAATTACATGTGCGTCATAGAACACCAAAACATATGTAGTCTTTTTTTTTTTTAGGGCAAGTCCCTGCTTTTAATAATTATTTATTGTGTAATGATTTTAACATTGTATTCCTTTTAATTGTAAATAGATGTTTGTACAGAAATATCATTTTTAAATCATTTAGGTAACTTATTTATGTGTGTGGAGTTGCTTGATTTATTGTGTGTGTTCTGTCTGCTCAGATAGAAACTGTCATTTTGAGGTTCTTGGGTTGTGCTATGTGTCATAGTCTCCAGAATAAGCCTTTTTAGGAGTGGGAAATATTGTATGAAGAGACTTAACCACAGTTAGTTTAAATGGAAGAGTATTGGCGGCCTCAAAGCATATGTATAAATACAGTACTGGTATGTGTTTTTGAATATAAAACATAAGGCAGATGGTCTTGTTTTTTCAGATTCGGTAATTAAAACAAATGGTAATTAAATGAACTGATACTTCATGAAATATATTTCTATGAAGTAAAATATTTTAATTACATTTATTTTCATGTTGCTAGTTATTAAAAAAAACTAAATCGACAATTTAAGGAATTTTAGGGAGTGCATGGTATAGTGTCTGGAGAATTAATTCAAAGGAAAGCATATTGTTAAAATACAGGTAAATTAGGGATGGCTGGTGCAGACCATATTCAAAAACAACAACTATTGTCATAATGGACAGTTGGTTTTGTAATTGTACTTAGTAATAGGCTTGTACATGGAATATAATATAAATGCATATAAGTAATTCTAAAAAATCTGTAGTCTTTCTGTGAACTGTCATCCTAGTTTTTTGGTTAATGATGATGATTTGCTTATATTTTCAGTATATGTTTTTTTTTATCTACTATATAGTTACATTTATTTTTATTTGATGTAGCATAACATTTTATTTGTAACAACCTTCACTATTGAATTTGTGTCTTTTTAATGATAGCATTTAATTATGCGTACTTCAAAACTATAACTTGCAGTTAGCTTATAAAGATTACCTCAGAAAATTTTTTTATAAGTGTTTATTCCCAGCAAGTCCACTGTTACTTAATATAAACAAGTAAATATATGTTTCCATTCTATGTGTATTTACAAAAAAAAGTCGAAATGAAATAAACACTCACTAATACATTGATAATCTAATGATGTGTTAATGACATTATTAAACAAATTGTGAAAATATGCAAAACAACTTATATTACACAAAATACATATAAAAAACCTTAATCTCTTCAGGGACTACTTACTTTTTATATATATTTTAGTATGAATTATGTACATCATCTTGATCAAAATATATTGTGCACGTATGAAAAGTTTATATATGTGTATATGAATCTATATTGATAATGTTATATAATAATATGAAAAATTTTTAGCTCATCATTCTGTAATGAAAACCTACTGTTATATTTCAGTATGGGTTATGAACAAAGTGTTGGCCCAAAGAAAGAAGAAAGTTAAAGCTTTCATGGCAAAAAGTGAACGTTTCAGTATTTTCTCACATGAAATACATTCATTTTCATGTCCATACTGTTCAAAAATGTTCAAGGAGAGGCGTCTGTTGAAGCAACACCTGAGTGTGCACAATCCAGACACATTTTCCTGTGGATGCTGTGGTTTAACGTTTCGTTGGAGATCTCAGCGAATAAGGCACATGAAAAACTGCCATTAAAGCATGTTTTGTGAATGTGAGCATCATGTTATCATCCTGTTTTCGTGTTCATGATTAAGATGAAATAGAAGATAAGTTATTTGTGTTTATGTTCAACTTCAGCATATTAAGTGTAGGGCATTATTTTGTAAATATCTGTAAAGAAATTATTTGGGTAAAACCTTCCTATTTTTCTTTATATTTATAGTGAATTGCATTCAAATAGAAATATTTTATTTATCCTCATATTAGCAACTTATTTTTTATGCTATATGCTACCAGGAAATCCACATTGAGTAATTTTGTTTTTGCCTGTTACAACACTTAGTGTAAAGAACTGAAAAAATTTGGGTGAAATCATAATTTTCGATGTAAAATATGCAGGTGACCTCAGAAGTAATTAGTGTGATAAATTGTAATGTTGATGATGTATTTGTGTAATTTTGTTTTTTTGTGACTGCTGTGTTATTAATGACCCTAAATCCAACAAGTTAATAGACTCCTAAGGAATTTGATGTATAAATAGTTTTAAAAAATGAGTTTAAAAAGTCAGTACATATCTAATGTATACATTAGAATTTATAGAGTCAATTCTTTAGGATCACTTTTTTAATTGTAGTAAAATAACTCTGTTATAAATGTACCTGTTGATCCCCATTTACGGATGAGAATTATTCAGAGTAGAATTATAACAAAACTATTTCTTTTTCTTCTAAAGATTAAGTTGTTAATTTGTATTTGATCAGATCTTTTTGTAATTCAAAATGATGTGGGTGTAAATAGCAGCATGGACTTGATAACATGAAAATCCACTTTGGTGAGGGTTGATGATATTTGAAGTAAGCTAGTTAAGTTTTCGTAAGTCTTACATGAAAATCTGTACTATGAAAATTATTTCACCACACTTAAAAAACAAGTATTAAACCTGCTTAGACATTAAACTGCAATAAATAAATGAAAATTTTGTGATCTTGTATAAAAACTACCACCACTTACAATATTGAGAAATATTTGTATTTATTAACACATCACTATTGTATCAGAAGTTCACAATACACATTACTAGATCCTGTGACTGATATTTTATAAAGTATCAAGGATTTAGTGAAAAAAAAAGAGATATAAAGAAAATCAACAAAGCTACCTTTTTCCAGAATCTTTTTCACTATTATTAGATTTTATTTTTAATACTAATGGGAAAATAATGATACTTCTATTAATTTATCGTTGACACTTGATTTTAAAATCTTGTATGCTCATTTTTCCTTCGGCTGGATCCACACACCTGTTTTTCTTCTACTTAGTCCCCCAGTAGGTCAGCCGTAAGTATACGGACTTGCAACGCAAAACTTCTGGGGTTCGATTCCCCACAGGTGCTCTGCAGGTCGCCCATTAAGTGCCTTTGCATTAAAAAAACCAACAATAAAACTGACTATTCTACCCAAATAACAATTTTAAGCCTTATAACTAAGCAGTGTAACATTCTGTTTCGAGCTATCAGAAATGTTTATGTATGTTAAAATAGTGTATGTAAGATTCTTGATGTTATATCTGATATTGGGCTTTTCTTCGCACAGCCTGTCTGTATTGAAAAAAGTAATATAAAACTGACATTTGTAGTGCACAGGCGGTTGTATATAGAAACGTTATACTCAAATGAAAGATGAGTTCACAAATACTAAGAAAAGATGACTGAGTACACGTAAGGCCTTGTTTCTCGAATTATGTATAATTCAATTTTTTAAAGCTTGTTGATTTTAGTTTTGTAGCTATTCCAACTGTATAGTAAGTTAAACGTGTGTTGGATAAGGGTTAACCAATATAATAATCGATTCGTAAATGCACCGAGTCAAGTTTTCTTTCTTTTTTTTTCGGTGTATTATTGAGTTAGTATAGATGATATAGTTGTGTGTTTTTGGTTGAACCTGATAATTTTCCCAGTTTATTTGAGGACACTGTTTTACAAAGTATATAAATAATTTTCGGATACTCTTCTTAAGGTTTCGTACTCTTTGGAGGGGACGGAATTCTTTGTCCTTTGATTATTTGCAAGCGTTTTTATAACCATACTTCGGTATATTTGCATATATTTATGCAAAATAATATCTTTATTATACACGAAAAACATGTTATATTCTACATACATAATATGTAGTAATTTTTTAATGTTTAAAATTTACGCATTTCTTTGAATATAATTTAAGAAGTGTTTTATTTCATGTTTACGTCATGGTACCAGTGGAAGTGAAATTGCTGTAATATTTTGGTTTTCAACATGTAAATTATTTATTTACAGATTATCGTCAACATTGTTATGTGTTATTATTAGGTTACTAATTAGTATGAAACCGCGATAATTTGAAAAATTAAAAAAAACATCCTGTCCAAATGAAAACAGCGGAATAAAAGTAGTAAAATTAATTCGCAAGTGAGTGTGTTAGGTATTCATGTTTGTTGATGTAGTTTTTTTTGTCCCTAAACGCGTAGGAAACTACGCAGAAAACCTGGTCATCAGTTTTGTTCCTCCTAAGACGAAGGCTCGTCGATCCATCAATAGACGGCGGTTCTGTCCCAATTGCCAGCAGTACTACTGCAAGGAGAGACTTCCTTTTCACAAGTGTAAAGAGCGACTTTACTGCTGTTCTGTTTGTCAAAAGCGACTTTCAAACGAACACTCCCTAAAGAGACATATCCGTCTTCAGCATTCAGTGGAACCTAGAGAAGCGTACAAGTGCAACATATGTGGGAAAGAATTTCTCACCTTAAGCTATGCTGAAGAACACAAAGAAAAATGCAGAGGCCTAGAATTCTCTCAAGGCCTGCATATTTAACGTACATCCGGCGTATATGTGTGTATATATATATATATATGAAGCAACTATTCTGAGGTATTTTTATGATTTTAGATACTGGTTTTATATACATTGTCATAAAATACAGTATGTTGAATAGATTATTTGTATATATTTTATTTTACGTAACACTGAAATTAATTTGACCGTGTAGTTACACAAACAATTGCAAAAACAGTAGTATACTCATAAAAATTCAGCACCTTAATGTTCAATAGAACTTCCTCAGGAATTTTTGTATTATTTTAAGCTGTGTATATCATATGGCAAACTGTACAAATTTACGTCAATTCAAGGATATATATAAAATATGTATTTGTTACTTGCCTTACATAGAATATATCCATACAACGCAAGAACGAAATAATAAATAATTTAGTATTACTTAAACTGGTTACTTCACACTTACTGTTTCATAGGCAAAAAATTATGCATACATTTTAGTGATAAATACCTCAAGTTTTGTGTGTAACATACATATGTCAATCCCTGATGTTATACTGGTAATATTTTAAAGACATTTGTACGGGGAGCTGTAAAATCTTACAAGTTCTATGGTGTATGTTTTGTATATTCGCACAAGGCTTCACAAGGTCCATCTGCATTAGCCGTTTCTTATTTTGAACTCGTTGTACGATCAATGTCAGTCTAGTACCGTTGTGGTTCACGTATTGAGAAATTTTGTCTGTCATTAATTTGTGAGATTAAGTGTAATATTGGTAACACTTGTTTACATTTTTGTGTGTGATGCGTATGTAATTGGGACACCCATAACCAAGGTCGTGGACCTACAAGCAATTTAATGCATAAATAGTTTAGAAAAATGTGTCTTAAAAAGTCGATGGGGCCCCATTGATAATTCTAGGGGTAAAAAGTTTTAAATTAATTATTATTAATATTAACTTATGATCAAACCAAGCCACTTATACCAAAACTAAAAATCAACTTTAATGAGCATAGTTACTGAAACATATTTTTCTTACGTTCTTACTTATTTTTGAATCTGAGATGAACAAATTAAGAAGAATGTGAAAAATAAAAACATCTGAAGTTTGCGTGGTTTTTATATATATATATAAAGTAGGCCTATTGATTTCTAATGCTTCATCAGCTTTTGGCGTTTAAAATCGTAATGATTATTAGAATGCATTGTTTCATCAATTCCATACCCTAGCTATGAACCGTATTTTTGACTGCAAACCCAATATATGTCATGAGATTTGGGCAGCTTAGAGGACTTACGTTAACCCTACATCCGATCTGTTTATTAAACTAACAAAGCAAAATAATCACTATAACAAAAACAAATAAAAGTTCTAACTTATACAATACTGTTAATGGAAATAATACAGTATATTTCACGAAACACCAGTTGTTAGCTTCAAACTATGGACACAGTTGAAGATAATTGTAAAACTTCATTTATCTGAAAACTAAATATAAAATTATTATTTTCATTATCATTTGTTTTCATGCAAGTTTTTCGTAAATTAATAGCTAAACTTCGTCAATTTGTCATGTAGCTTAGAAACCGGATGTTTTTTCTATTTAGGTATTTCAAATGTCAGTAAGAATGGTAAATACGTTTTCTTTAATATAAATATACAGCTATGTTTATGCAACTTATTTATTGAGTGGTAAAAGTATTATTTCGTAAAATTATTTGTAGGCTTTTGTTAAGTAGAACTTCCATTCTTATTATTAGATCACTAAAAACCGATGCAAAATGAATCTTACAAGAAGCCTAAAGTTCGTATCGTTAGAATTCTGTCTATCACAACGTGTTTGTGGTGACGTATATTTAGGGTTTTGGTTTAAGGAATACTTATCGTGGGTATTGAGTAATAAAGAAAAAAGTTTCTATGAGAGTTAATAGCTGTTATATTTGGAATAAGTTTTCAATTACTTGTTAAAATTAAGCAGCGCATGGCTGTCATAAAGAACGAACCATCGTGCAATTTTATAAAAAAATAGTTTGCACAGAGAAAGAAAGAGATATCCAATTGTATCATAGCAACCGCAATGAAAAAAAAGATACTAGGTCTCTAATTAGGTATTTTCGTGGAATGCAAACGAAGTTTTTTTATCTTTTTAAACAAGGTTGTTGTTTAAAAATGTTTCGTTTTGTCAAACACCTTGAAAAGGATTATCAAGACTTCCCTGTAGTGGAAGTAAAATAATGACTAACCACTCTCAATATTCTCACATATTTAAACATATCAGTAAATAAGTACGATCATTAAATGTTGCTAAAATTATAATACTGTTTTTAAAAATTATGAGGGCATCTTTACAGTGGGCTCTTGTTAATTAATATAACATTTTTGGAGACTTTTATTAAGAAAAGTAAAACTTTCTTTGACTTCTTTTTCTTCTTTCAGCAGTTATGTAAATGTTTACAGACTTGATTAATTATAACTTTGAATGAGTCGTTTACTTGAATATTTACTTTCGTATCGCTTCTGCTAAATAATTCATTACAAATATTTCTTATAAATATCGCTACCTGTCATTTTTTCTCTATCATCAGCTTACTTATTCTCAAGATGTACCAGATTTTTTATTCTTTCAACCAGTCCATTGGATTTTCTTAAGTGTACCTTTGTAGATCAAGAAATTAATAAACATGTTGAGTTCAAAAAATCTCACTGGAATAATTATAGATATGTCCTGGAAAATATACCTTGAATCAGAATTTGCACTGAAAGTTTCTATAAAATATAATGTAGAAGACATTAAGATCTTTCACAAAATATATGGAATACATGCATATTTCGATGAAACGAGAACTACTGAGTGGAATATTTTTTTGTTTTGGGGATTCTCCAATATTAACACATTGTCATTCTTTTTCTCTAGCGCTTGTCAGCTTACTAAGGCCCGTTCAAAGGTGGAGATAAGAAACTTCAATGCACTGTAATTGTAATAATACTACACGACTTATTTGTTACATATCAAAATATTTTCGAGTAAGATGAGACCTTTATTTCTGTAAGTACAATAGTTTGAATGTTTTAGCAAGTTAATTTTGTTCTTAACAAAGCTACAGAGGGAAGTATCTGTGCTGTGCCAACCACGGGTATCAAACCCGGTTTTTAGCAGTATAAGCACATTGTAAGTTGAAGAGACGAGCTTAGAATAAAATAATGAATATGTTTTATTAATTAGTGCACATTCGATATATGCGTGTTTAGAAATATCAGAGTAACAGTGGGAAAAAACGCGCCATTTTGCTGAGTTTATAAAATGATGCTATGTCTACTTATATCAGGAAATGCTATTATATCTGTAATGTTGCAGAATAGTGTTTATATGGTGTCCAAAATTAAAGAAAAAATACATCACGTGTCGTTGTATTCATTAATTTTGTTTAAACTGTCTCAGAAAATAGTTTGCATAAAATAAAACCACATATCTTGTAACGTAATTTGATGTATTTATTTGAAATTTTTTATAGCAACTTTGAATCAGCACAAGGCAAACTTCTTCTTTAAAGTCTTGGGAACTAAAAATATTTTAACCTATAATGAACATTTTATAGTATGCATTTTTATGAAAAGTTAAATAACTTGTATCGTCTGCCAGTTATTTGACTTCGAATTTTTTGTGTTCGTGGTGGGAAAAGATACAGGATATAGCAGACTTGTATCAAGGATCACTGCATGTACACCTTTGTGGTTTATTAAAATTTAACATGTTGTTGTTATCAGAGTCTGATAACAAGATTAACTATTTTTCTTTTGGTATTTCAAACATGGAATAGCCCTTTTTTGTATTGTTCCACGAAGGCTTTTTTTTCGATAAATTTATGTGTATAGTAATAAAAGGGGCCACTAGTAAGTTAATTATGGGCTTATTATTTTCTATATATATCAGTAATTTGTATGTTAGTTTTATCTGGTAGCCCTAATTTTCGTATAATTTATCTTTCTTTCTCCATAAAAAATGGTTAGCGGAAGAACAAAAGCTTTGCTTTTTTCGCGTGTTAATGAAAAGAAAAAATATTACAACTACTATATTAATATGATGATCCCTTAACCTATTGTTTTGTAAACTTATCTCTTATTGTTGAGGTCCCCCAGTGGCACAGCGGTATGTCTGCGGACTTACAATGCAAGAAACCGGGTTTCGATACCTGTGGTGGGCAGAGCACAGGTAGCCCTTTGTGTAGCTTTGCGCATAATTCCAAAACAAACAAATTTATTGTTGAGAGCTTCTGACAAGAGAAAATTTGGATGACGACTGATGATATTCTCCCAAGACAGAGAGAACTGGCCACTATGTATAATATGCAGTATGAGTTCTATTTCCCAGAGTGCATGCGCTACCGATGTCACAGTCATTCCACAAGTAAGAATAGGGAGAACATAATCCCCAGGTTCTTGTACTACATGATGTTAACCCGTATAGCCTTCCACTGGTAACTTTCGCGAAAGTTCAACATCTAAAGGGATTGACCTATAACAATGAGTGAGTAACTAGAGGGGCACTTGGTAAGGCGCATACCTCCGCCACGCAGCGTTAATCATATTCGCTCTCACAAAATACGAAAATATGTCAGTAGTTATCAACGGACACGGACCATTTTTGGCAGAACAATGAGGAATAATATTCTACATATGTTCTCCAAGTTTAATCAAAATCTGATCATTTTTGACTGAGTTATAGAGCAAAAATAGTGTGAAAAATCATTCCCCGTGTTAACAGATATTTTTTAAATTTTTACATGAATATAAATTTACAGTAAAAAACGACTAAAAACATCATTCATGAAAATTAAAATTTAATAGAGAATCTATTTAGTAATAATACAAAACAAAATGTTTAACATTCACATGAAATGTATTCTTTAATATAGATACATTGGTTGGTTGTTGTTAAGCACAAAGTTACACTATGGATTATCTGTGCTCTGTGCACCACAGGTATTGAAACTCAATTTTTAGCGTTCTAAGCCTGCTGACTTACCGTTGAGACAATGGGGGGTGTAATATAGATAGAAGAATTACGTTTTAGCAATGATAAATGAATACAATATCGCACTACGAAAATATGCATACTCTTAAATCCACAAAATATACAAATATCCATCACACTTAAGGAGGTACTAACAACTGAGGGTAATGTTTCACATTTCACTCGTGCAAATGTCACAATTAATAAAGAATGTAACTACTTGAAGTGATTGAAGAAGGATCAAATAATATATACGGAGGGTTGAGTATATTATGTTAAAACGATTTTAAAAATGCAAATCAGCAAGTCACGTGATAATAGCTAATATATAGAATATAAGGTATCAGAATTACATTTAAACGTTATTTGACATTATGTTGGTCGTGTGTTGCCACCGAAAATAGAACACTTTTGGGAATGGTGTGTAACAGATCTTTTTGACGCAAAATATTCATTTGCTTAAATCACAAAAATGTGTTCCAATCAGGAATTTAGAATACCAAGATAGAGATATTTCTTGCCCATAATGATATTGGAAAACAGATGAATATGGATCAAACTAGGGTACCAAGACCATCCAAAAAAAAACTTTTAACAAGTTATACCCCATCTGTGGTAAGCAAAATGTAGCAGTTTGTAACAATTGAGAATCCATGAATACAGAGGTCAGTGGCAAAAGCCATAATTAAGAAAGGTCTCCATTTGTATAAGTGACACATGTCAGACGTACAAAGTTTATTCCATGGCATATCTTTTCAACCAATGCATACCAAAAGAAGTTGGTGAATGAAGTGGTATTCATTTGAACACATAAGTTTTGTTTGTTTGTAATTAAGCACAAAGCTACACAATGGGCTATCTGTGCTCTGCCCACCAAGGGTATCGAAACCCGGATTCTAAGCATTTTA
>NW_013666615.1:285135-287010 GCF_000517525.1 Limulus polyphemus | reverse complement strand
AGCGTTGTAAGTCCGCAGACGTACCACTATGCCACTGGGGAGCTAATACATAAGAAAACAGGGATTTCAGATGGTTGCAACAAACACTGGGAAACCGTCATCCTTGTACACTAAATGGATTATGAGAAGCAAGCAAGAAAGTGTGGTATTCTGTGTACTTAACAGCCTTAGGATGGAGTATTTTGTATTTGAGAATATGCTGTAGGCCTATTGGCAAGATGCACAATTGTCATATAGAGTATGACCAGACTTGGTGACATGAATTGTAATGACGTGGAGAGGCTCCAAACTGGTTTAATATAACATATTAAACTTCTCTGTTATATAATATTTTTGTTTCTCAAATTATCAAAAGATTCGTATTAATATTACTTGCAGATTATTAATACACCCTAATGTTATTATTATTTATCTTTTTTACTCAAATTGACAATTTGAAAAATAAAGCTTTGGTTTCATTAAATGTCTGAATTATTTCTATGCAATCACAAAATAGCTGAATTATTTATCCATGGCCATTAGTCATTTATATTGTGTTCTGCCTCCTTGTTGGTTTGTAAATTTACATCGTCCACAGATTTGCATATATGCGCTGGTCAATAATAGGTCCATCGTGTACCTGTGTAGTAAACTTTCCCTTTGCTTCAACAGGTTCGAATTCAATACCTTTAACAAACCAAAGAGTGCACTACCAACTGAGTAAAGCATTTTATTAAATTATTTAACTATCACATTCTTTCCTTCTTATCAGCAAGGTCCATCCTTGTGCCTAATCTTAACCACATGTTGGGTGGGATTTTTTTTTGTTCAATTTCACCTTTTTGTCTTTACTGTACTCAAACATATCTCCAAGGATCTAAACCAAGGAATTAATCTCCTAGTTCTTGCTAGTTAGGCACTCTTTTACTATTCAAACAAGTTAGCTGTCCCACAAATGTGTATCTTCTTGACTCATTTATAGGGTGAAATATCTTTGTGGCAAGGCTAGTTCTATATCAAGTGGTTATTTATTTCCATCTTTTATCATTTGATTTATTGACATTTAGCTGTGAGTGATAAATGAGTCATTTCTGTGCTCTTGCTAATGCTTGTGACAATTGGTGGAAAACAAATGTTTTTGTGTAGTATCTTTTCAGCTCCATTGTGGTATTCCCATTTAAAACTGAAGATAAAGTGCAAGTATTGAGGTCTACAAAATCAACATATAGAAAGGAAGAAGTATATTACAAAGAATAAAATTACTTCAGAATACAAGGGAAGACTCGACATCTGTGGAATACAAGAAGCAAAATCTTTATTGTATAGATCTGTTTGGCTTCTACATTATTAGATACTAACTGACAACTGAAGCAGAGACAAATCAAATTTCTCCACTCACAGAAGACATAAAGGGTTATATTAGGACCACATTTTAAAATAAGATATAATGCAGTGTTCAACAATCCTTGACTATATGATGATCATTCCAACTTTACGTATTCAGGGGAGATAAACTTATACTAGTTTGACCAAATCACTCAACTTACACTTTTACTTAGGTCTGACTCATACGTCAAGGGAGTAATGGTGTGTTATTCTTAGGTACACCGATTAATCTTACAGGTAAGACTAGTACTGTAACAGCACGAGGAAGTGCAGAAATAATACCATAGATAAAATCTTAATTTATATCTCTGAATGAGTTGACGAAAGAGACCAAACGTAATACTAAACAAAATAAAGTTACCTTCATTAAAATTTTAAAAAATCAACGAATGCACCATACCTAAAGATAACATTACTCTCTAAATTGAGGAGAGCTCTTATGTTAGTTTTATTTATTAAGAAGTGACTTATTTACAATGGCTAGTGGGTAAATAATCTAACTCAAAGGGT
>NW_013666615.1:283674-285114 GCF_000517525.1 Limulus polyphemus | reverse complement strand
ATTAAGAAGTGACTTATTTACAATGTCTAGTGGGTAAATAATCTAACTCAAAGGGTAAAGGGAAAAAAAGAATGTGATAGTTTGAATTGTTAAAATGTGCCTTACTACCAACTGCTAGTAGGTTAACTATCTAACGCAACTGATAAATCACTCACGTGTAATGCAAGTGGTCCCATGTTCAATCCTGCTTAGTAATTTGTTTCTTTGAATTTTGCACAAAGCTACTCAAGAGTTGACTTTATCTGTGACATAAATATAAAAACTGCGCATACTTGCATAGTCATTTATACAATTGTCTCTACTGGATCTGTGAACAGAACCTTAGCTTTTTCGCTCTCGAGATGAATTTCTATAGAATTAATCAATAAAACAGCCATGAAATAATGGCTGAAACATACAAATATATTTTACTTACTTAGCGAGCCCGGCATGGCCAGGTGGATAAGGCGCTCGACTCGCAATCTGAGGGTCGCGGGTTCGAATCCCCCTCACACTAAACATGCTCGCCCTTTCAGCCGTGGGGGCGTTATAATGTGATGGTCAATCCCACTATTCGTTGGTAAAAGAGTAGCCCAAGAGTTGGCGGTGGGTGGTGATGACTAGCTGCCTTCCCTCTAGTCTTACACTGCTAAATTAGGGACGGCTAGCGCAGATAGCCCTCGTGTAGCTTTGCGCGAAATTCAAAAACAAACAAACTTACCTAGTGGAGGGCGTTGCAATCGTTGACCCTTTCCTTCTCTAACATGCGAAGTTGTTGCAACATCCTCTTAATCAGAACAGATATTACTTGCTGTTGAGAACAACAACGACGGAAAATCAACTACGACAAAAAAATCACAATGATTTTCTGGACCATGTATTTATGTTAAAACTATCCCTTCCTTAGTTAGACCGTCCAGGACCTTCTCTATCTCTTGTCGCTTTGCTGGAGCTATTCTCCTTGAAGGGATCTTTATTGGACGGTGATTGCCTGTGTTTATTCTGTGCTATACCAGGTTTGTGCATCCGAGGTCATGATCTCCTTTCGAAAAGACGTCAGCATAATTTGCCAAAAGTTCTTTTACCTGAAGAGCCTGTGATGATGACAAATGGACTATGCTCTTCTTATAGAGGTCAGTCAAATATTCTGGAAGTGTATGTCCTTTCTTCACAGTTGCATTCTTTGCTTTAACATTGCTCTACCTATTGGCACACGCCCAACAATGCCCCTTCCTTAAGTGTCTGCTCATATTCAGAGAAATTGGCCACTGTTATAGGTACCCCTTGACGCCCCGCCACAAGTGACCTTCCAATCTTCAAATCTGCTGGCCTGGATGGGTCTTCCACTGCTTCTACAAGCATTGGGCTTCCATGGGCATGTTTCTTTTATCCTACCCCAAATTATCTTCTCTGACATAGGGGGGTATTGTAGTTGATTTAAGTGCTGTGACATGCATATCA
>NW_013666615.1:263509-282950 GCF_000517525.1 Limulus polyphemus | reverse complement strand
CATTACATTACTCTCACGTTGTGAGCGTCTTATATATATATACCAGACAAATATATATCTTGTAAATGCTAGGGCATTCACGAAGGAACCAGATACTTCTAGAAAATAGGTGGCGTCAAAATAGTCACGTGATCTCGCTGACGCAACACTGCAAAGGAACAGACTAAACGAAAAAAAAAAACCTGTATATTAAAAGATCCTGGAAAACATGTGATACTCCCGCATATTACACAAAGGTTTATTTATTTGTAGTTAAGCGCAAATAGTGGCGTAGCGAGAGTTTGGTGAGTTCGGGGGAAAGGGTCCAAAGAGCCCTCCCCCAGTAAATCTGAAAAGAAAAAAAGAGAGAACATTGTGATATGACCAATACTAACAACTTACATATTCAGGGTTCGAAAAAACAACTTAAATTATAGTGACATTTTTTTAAAAATATACTATCACTGTATATTGGTTTATCGAGAATATAATTAAACCACTAAATACTTTTTCAGAAAAAAATAGAAAATATTGAGAAAATGTTACTACAAATGCCTTTTAGGCTTTATAAATCATGTTATTGAAACAAAAAGAGTCTTTTCATGCAACCTAGCTTGAGAGTTGCTAGATTATTAGTAAATAGCACATTTCTCAGGCGACGAGTTTTTAAGCTTGTATGCGAATCTTAGCCTTTATATTTTATTCAAAAGTATATATTAAAGATGGACATAAACAATGGCGTGAAGTTGGAGTGTGTATAGTGGCTCGAAGTGTGCCCAGGAGCAAGTGCCACCCTGCTCCCTACAGAACTGAGCGCAAAGCTACCTAATGGGCTATCTGTGGTATTTCCACCATGGGTATAGAGACCCGGTTTCTAGCGTTATAACGCTGCAGACTTATCACTGTGTCAATGTAGGCCACACAAAGGTAACTTGAATGAATATTGTTACGACAGCGGAAGTCACGTGACCCTAGTAGCGTACGTGAAGTTTCTCGAATTATTGGGGAAGCCCGAGTTTGTTCGAGATGCCCTCTTCTTTAGTATATAAGCCTGCCAGTTGGGTAATATAAAGTGTGTGTTTTGTACTCTTCGAGAGCGAAATTATAGAGATTGTAAATCGCTGTGATTTATAGCGTGTATTATAAAAGTTGTTAAGTTTAAAGTGACGAGAAACGTACTGACTGTGGAATTGCTCTGTACTAAAAGTTTGTATGGAGAAAGAGTAAACTGGTTTCATCAAAAAAGGACTTGTATCGCTGAAGTTCCTCGGAAAGTATTTCTACCGGGAATTAACAAACAAGCGAATACGTAACAATACCAACTTAAGGGTTTTCTCGACTATGTGTTATGCGTAACCTGCACGTTTTCAGAACAAAGAATATATTCAGAATAAATATTATAATCCTACAAGAAGATATAAACACGTGATGTATTCACAAACCACATTAGTAGTGAAAGTAAAGAAAACACAAAGAATGTCTTAATGTTTGGATGAATCTTTCTTTCCCTTGTTTTAATAAGTAAATATAACCTACTTGACTAACCAGTTTAGATTAAGTCTAATTTGAGTTTAAATCTCGTATATATATAGTTGTTCATTTTCCACGGTTTTGTCTATCTGTAAGTAAAAGTATGTTATTATTGAATCAGGGTGTTTATTATTATTGACTCACTTAATTGTAAAATAAAGTTTATTTATTTTATTAAATATCGCGCAAAGCTACTTGAGGGATATCTGCATTAGCTGTCCCTAATTTAGAAGTGATAGATTAGAGAGAAGGTGCTACTCTTGGGCTACTAGTAACAAGTGGGATTGATAGTTACTTTATAACGCACCCACAGCTGAAATGGTCGGTGATGAAATTCGAATCCGTGACCCATAAAAGTGAAAGACGAATGACCTAATTATCAGGCTATGACAGATAATTGAAGAAGACGAAGAATAAAAATACCCAGCCTGTTAAACTTTGGTTTAGTACAACTTGTCTATTTTAGTAATTATATAAACGTTAGTTTAGATGGACATCACAGTGGTCATACATGGATTGATAAATGGTGAGAATGGTAGAATTATGGGACATAAGTATGAATTTTGGCAAGTTAGGAGTCACCTTCAGCTAAGACATCTTTATTTTTTAACAGGGTGGTTAGCTTTTGTAACGGGCTGCTATCAGATGTGATGGATGGATGGAGTAAATTTAATGGGGGTTTAAAGGAAAGGCTTGATAAATATTTGAATGTTAAAGGCCGGCATGGAGTTTTTTTACCAATAGGTCCCTTGCTATTCTTAAATTTTATGTAACATTATTTTAATATGCGACAGTTAATGGCCACAGCAAGTAACAGTCATAATTTGCTGGCATAATAAAATAATAATGGAAATTTTGATACATCAAAATTCGGTATTTTCTCAACTTTTTGCTTACGTATATAAACATTTGAAAAATTAAAATAATTTGATATAAGTTTTTGCATATTCTTCGTAAAATATTTTTTCTTACTAACTTTGCTTTAAAGTGTTTCATAATTAGTTAACGTAATAATCGTAATTAATTATACAGTATTAGAAACCATCTTGCCAAAGAAGCATTGCTTTCTTGTTTCTTTCAGAGCGTCATTCCGAAGTAGGATTACTGATTAGGGTTAACGTTAGGTTTGTTTTGATGCTTAGTTATATCCATTGCATTTGTGAACAACATTCTCAGAAACATTTCATTAAAACAAATAATTAATGAAACTGAATTGAAAGAGAAACTATTAGTGATATTTCATCCGTAACAATTAGAAAAATCTTACTGACCAGCCACAATTTTAAGGTCCTACTCAATTGATAATGAAAAACAGCAGTCATTGTCAATTGTGATACAACTCAGACGAATAATAAAATAAAGCGAAAAGATTCTGTGATTGCTTAAGTATTGGTAAGTAAAAATTACTATATTATATGTTAGCCATTAGATTTTTATTATAACGAACGTGAAAATTTTCATAGTTGATTTTTTGTTGATATTCAACGAGGGTTCTACTTTATAATTTATATTTAAGTTTCACTTCCAATTTCCATTGTTCTAAGTGAGGGATAACATTAATAATGAGACATTTGGCCTGTGAACTAGGCTATCCTATTTTGCACTACTACTACTAGTACTAATACCACTCAACATTTGCCTCGCAAATTATTATAATAATTTTACACAAACTAATGTTAATGCAAAATTCACACCCAGTGTCTCCTTACATGGACATCTATGTAGACATTAAGTGTCAAAATCTAAGTAAAAGTGCTAATTACTTTTACATTCTAGAATTCACAATGTCATAGTTAATTGTATAAGTTATATGTTGCTGCAAAAAAGCCATTTGAATGTTGATGTTATGTTTAATGGTAGTATTTAACCAGTTCTTGTGACTCAAACTGCAATGCAGCATTATATCTTTGTTTTTCTCTGAGCAGCTTCTTTTAAGTTATTTGGGGAAAATAATTTGAAGTCCATTTATGATAATATGACTAATGTAACAAAATAAACTTATTTGTACAGTTTCACAGCTTATCAATCGAGTAACTGAATGTATCTGATAACTAACATTGAGCCAGGTAATTCTCTTAAACTAAATATTTCACTGATTTGCTGTTCAATCTCGAATAAGCTGACCATCTTATATTTATATCTCATCTCATCTCGTTAAATTTACTAGATTGTTGTGACATCATCTAGAATATTCTAGGTGTTCTAGAACTATTTTAATAATATCTTGCAACCTCTAACTAATATCTAAATTGAAACATTGAAAATAATTGCTTACAACACTAATGTTTCTTTTGATTGGGTGTGTGTTGTTGTGTATGTATTTGCAAAAAGGTTAGTTATTCCATCAATCCAAAATGTAAAAAATTAAATAGAAATGGAAGAATATATATATGTGTGTGTGTATAACACTGAAAATTATAGTCATTGTTATAAATGTGCATACTTCTTGGATTATCGAAATACTTTGGTGAAGAGATAAAAGATTTTGGTTTGACAAACCAAATGTATCTATCACGTTGTCATCATTTTATAATTGTAAAGCCTTTCAAGTAGAATGTTAATACAAGTCACTGGAATTATGTTGATTCTTAATGTGTTTTATTTCATTCTGTTCCAAAACATACAGAGTAAGGATGACATTGAATATTCCTCTAGTTTATTACAAAAAAAAAGTACTTCATATAAAACCATACATGAGAAGGATTGCAAAAAACAAAACATCTCAAATGATTAGAGAAAAATAGTCACACTCAAATATATTTTGCATTTTTTTTCATTGTACTGATCTATTTGAGTCTATTTGAAACTATGTTAACTGTATTCTCCACCACCTTATATATATGCACTTTCATAAATTGACCACATAAAGGGTGAATCCCTTTGTTTGAAATGTGTAGTCAAACTTTCTGAAATGTAATGATTTTAAGATTTAAATCATAAAGAATTCACTGTGAAACTGATCTTTGTATTTATTCAAGATAATGTCAATTCTGTTTTAAAATTACAGAACTATCCAAATTGATTCAAACTTTGATATCATAAAATTTATAACAAATTAATTGCTATTTTATTTTTCAAATACATATTCCATCGATTGGTTAGTTCTGTTCATCTGAAGAAGGACTTATGCTCAAAATGTAGTGTACTTTAAAAATAAAATAATTATTTGAGCTGAATTTTACCATATCAAAGTTTTGTTAAGGTGAGTATTTAACACAATGCTTCATTATATATTTTTTTATCCCATCCAAATTTGAAGTTTATAAAACAGAATCATTACTGGAGGTTCATTGATCATATTTGTGAGTACATCATTGTAAAGTTGTATTCATCACCCATTTTATTAGCTTAATTTTGTGTGTAAAATTTAATGTAAGCTTTATTAGTTGATTAAAGATGTGGTGTGGTTCTTTTTCTGCTGTGTATCATATTGTGTTTGAATTAATTAAAAATGTGATGTGTTCAACTGTGTAATTGTCAGAACATTGAATTAAGGTATTAGTAATGTTCAATGTTTTTATTTATTTTTAAATGATATGGATTAATACCAAAATACTAATTATTTATTTCATTATTAATAAATTTTGATAATACTACTGTTTTTTGTGGTGATATTTTTACTGATATTGGAAAAATAATTTTTTTATAAACCATAATTCAATAGTTCTTAAGTAAATGATATGTTTTTACTTTTTGTATTTTAAACAATTTGTGTGTATTGATCTTGTAACATTAATTTTTTGCAGTGTTGTTATGATGTTATTATTATTTGATTTTAAGTTGTTTATGCGCAGTATTTGAACTGGGTAATTAGTGAAATTTGCTAACCAATTAATCATCAGGCTCTTTAATCATTCACATTCAGCTACTTGATTATTCTCATGAGATGGCTAAAAAAAGAACTAACATTCCTAATCAGGTTTTGATTCCTGTGGTGGGAAGAGTACAGAAACCTATTGTGTAGCTTTATGTAACAAACAAACATAATGGCATTATTTCAGTTACTTGGATTGTTGGAATTGATATAGTCATTGTTATTTCAATTGATTATTTTGTGACACTAATTGATATAGTCATTGTTTATAGGTAATCAATGTAATTGAGTTAATTGATCAACTCTATTCAGTATATTAAATGTTAATTTTTTATTAATGATATAAATCTTCTTTTCATGAAAATTTTGTAAAATTGTCAAAAGTGTAATTGGTTGCATAGGCTATGTATTTCTTGACAGTATGTTGTATGTGTAATTGTGTCAAGTATTGTGACTATATATATATATCATTTGTAATACTGATATTTTTTATAAAATTTCATTTATGTTTTTTATAAATTATGGTATATTTTTTTATCTCATAATGATTTCATTTTCATCCAAAACTTTGTATTTTATATGTGTAATCTTAATTGTTTTAACATAAACTGTAATTCTTAACCAGTTCAAGAAGTATTTTGTGTTTCATATTGATAATTTTTTTCTTTTTTTTCTTGTGAAAAAATTACATGTTCCACATGCAGTACTTTCCTCACAATATCACTTATGGTTTTTAATCTTTGAGTTCTCTAAGGTTTTACAGTTGACTGTAGAATTCTGTCAATGTGTAACATGATCTATGGATTTGTGAAGCATATCTTGCTGCATTTTATACCCTCCCCCCCAACTACCACAATATTATTAATGAAAGAGGTTTAGATAACATAACACTTAAGGGACAGCAAATGGCCTATGCCGGTCCATCAAGGTTGTACCATCCAATTAAAAAAACATACAAACTCAGATCCAATTTAAATATTCATTGGACCTTCCAGTAAGTTCCTTGAAGTTTACCATATCTGAAAGCAATCCATGGAAAGTCCAGTCACCCTTTATTAGTAAAGTAAAACTTATTATAGTTCCATTCCAAAATTTATATTTGTGTTCCCATGTCCTATCATTCTCACCATTAAATATGAGAAAAAATTCCCTTAATAACCTTGAATACCTCAATCAAATTCTAATTAATTCTACTTAACCTGTTTTTGTATGGCAACCTTTCAGGTATCATTTTAGTAGCCCTCTTTAAACCCTATCCTACAATTCAATATCCTTCTTAAGATAAGGAGCCCAAGACTGAAAACAATACTCCAAATGAGGCCTAACTAGTGACCTATATAATGAATTAACCTTTTTTAGGCTTATATTAGTATTTATATAAATATAACCCCAAATTCCATTTGCCATACTACTAGCAACAGAAAGAATCAAATATAATTTTCATAATTTTATAATAACAGTTCCTAGAGAGTTAAATTAAAGAACTTTTTTCCTTTTAGTATTAATTGAAAATTGAACTTGTATATGTAAAAAACCAACAAAACACAGAATGCAATTTGGCCCTTGGTTATCAACTGATGAAACAGTATGTTCCAACCTTTGTAAGTAATAATGTAAGAAAAGTAAATTTAATTAGCTATACTCATTACCATGTTGATTTTGAGTGTTGCTCTAAGTAGATAACTTGATCTAATTGGATGCTAATTTATCCATTGCATCTTAAAAGCTTAATGAAATGGGTGGAAACAACTTACATGCAAAAAATCCATAATTCTGATTTTATGTAGTACAAAAAAATAAAATGAAACTACAAGCAAGTCAAATAAGGAAAATTTTATAGTAAAAGAGAAAAAAGTATTTTTAAAAAAAATTCATTTATATTCTTCTTTTTCTCATACTAATTTTTAAAAGAGGGTGAGTACTGAAAGATATCCAAAAGTAATTTGGGTGTTCTTAGTGACTTGCATTGCTTTATTAGTAAAAGTAAAACGGTACTATTCTATTGGTTTTTTGCAACTGGAACAATATCTGAAAAGTTTTCTCATGATACAACAGGCAGGAAATATATGTATGATAAAGGTTTAGGTCATACAACATCATTTGGACTTGTAAAGCTTTTACCTTCTTATATGAACTGCAGATGTGGATGACATATTTTCATTGGTTTCTTTATTTTTTTTGTTAACGTATATCTTTAGACATGAAGTTTTTTAATAAGCTTGATAAGCTATGAATATTTAATTTTACCAATAACAAATGTTCTAATTTCATTTGTCAATGATTCATGTGTAAACTTTCTTTTATAACAAATGGTAGTTATTATTTCAAAAATATGATCATGTCAATAAAACAAGCAAACAAAATTATGAGGCAAAAAACTTAGCTGGATTTGGATCAGCTACCTACAGTAAGGAATACAGAGCAAAGTAATTTCATTTGGAAAGAATAGAAGTTACGCAGTGTATTTTATATAATTTAAAATATATATATATATATATATATATAGTGTTATCTTGTTTCATCCTACATTGCTATCATGCAAATAAGTGATTGTCTTTTATTAGTGGGAAATGAGTAGCAGTAATGTGAATATCATTCACTTGTGATTGATCATATGAAGACATAAGTAATTAATGTTAACGTAAAATTGAGTAAGTAGAACTCTAAATTCATAATATTCAAAGGATGCCATAATATGTGTTGTTTGCAAAAATCCAGGCTTGGCATTTTTGAATTGTAGATATATTCTGTTTTACTTGTGAAAGTTCAAATAATTATTCTGATTTGTTTTTTAAGAATCTCATGATTAACCTTTTGATTATTTTTAGTAAAGAATAAAGGATTTGTTACAAGTTATAATTTTTGATGGCTTAACCAGCGGAGGTAAATAAGAACACATATTCTATTTTGTTATTGGTTATTTACTTGTATTGTGAGTTATGTTTATCACATAAGTAATTATTAACATTATTGAGATCTGCTATGCACTTTATCTTTAAACAAATTTCTTAATTTATTCTGTTATGTCAGTTGGAATTTTAGATAACATATATATGGGTTTAGAGAATTAAATTTAAAATACTGTTTAAATATGCCCTGAGTGTTCTAATATTTGTGTGTTCTAGTTACAAACACCTGCTTTGTGTCACACAATTAAGAGTCGGGTGTCCATCTATAAACCTAACCACTTTTTCCTATATTTATTAAAAATACCTTTGAAAACCCATTCATCTGTTTCTGTATTCATGCCTTAACTATCCTCCAATGGATAACTACCCTTTAGTTATAAATACATTATGATTTCTGTTTCTATGTACATGCATGTATGGTATTGTTAAGGATTGTTCACAGAGAAGTTCCTTACTGAATACATCCAGATCTCTTCTTAAGCATACAATTTAATCTTTACATACAAAGTATCAGCTTCTTTCATAAATAAGACATTGAAACAAACTCAAGGTGTTGTTTTATACATTAGGAAATAATAGTATATTTTTATCTTAAGTTTTGAACTGTTCATTAATCCTGAAAGTATAAATATTTTGGTACATTGAAAACTTGACAACTTTGTATAATATTTTCAGTACTTGGTCATAAGGTACATAGAAAACTTGATAGTCTTATAGAATACTTTAAATTGCATTAATATACATATGTCATAGAATAATTAAGGAACTTAAGCCTTCTATAATATCACAAACACTTCTCATAGGGTACATAGGAAACTTGACAGCTTTCTATAATACCACCAATACTTCTCATAGGGTACATAGGAAACTTGACATCCTTTTATGATTCCACCAATACTTCTCATAGGGTACATAGGAAACTTGACAGCTTTCTATAATACCACCAATACTTCTCATAAGGTACATAGGAAACTTGACATCCTTTTATAATACCACCAATACTTCTCATAAGGTACATAGGAAACTTGACATCCTTTTATAATACCACCAATACTTCTCATAGGGTACGTAGGAAACTTGACAGCCTTCTATAATACCACAAACACTTCTCATAGGGTACATAGGAAACTTGACAGCTTTCTATAATACCACCAATACTTCTCATAGGGTACATAGGAAACTTGACATCCTTCTATAATACCACAAACACTTCTCATAGGGTACATAGGAAACTTGACAGCCTTCTATAATATCACAAACACTTCTCATAGGGTACATAGGAAACTTGACAGCTTTCTATAATACCACCAATACTTCTCATAAGGTATATAGGAAACTTGACATACTTTTATAATACCACCAATACTTCTCATAAGGTACATAGGCAACTTGACAGCTTTCTATAATACCACCAATACTTCTCATAAGGTATATAGGAAACTTGACATACTTTTATAATACCACCAATACTTCTCATAAGGTACATAAGAGACTTGACAGCTTTCTATGATACCATCAATACTTCTCATAAGGTACATAGGAACTTGACAGCCTTTTATAATACCACCAATACTTCTTATAGGGTACATAGGAAACTTGACATCCTTTGTCAAGTTTCCTATGTACCTTATGAGAAGTATTGGTGGTATTATAAATCATAAAAGGATGTCAAGTTTCCTATGTACCCTATGAGAAGTATTGGTGGTATTATAGAAAGCTGTCAAGTTTCCTATGTACCCTATGAGAAGTGTTGGTGATATTATAGAAAGCTGTCAAGTTTCCTATGTACCCTATGAGAAGTGTTGGCGATATTATAGTACCCTATGAGAAGTATTGGTGGTGTAGGAAACTTGACATCCTTTTATAATACCACCAATACTTCTCATAGGGTACGTAGGAAACTTGACAGCCTTCTATAATACCACAAACACTTCTTATAGGGTACATAGGAAACTTGACAGCTTTCTATAATACCACCAGTACTTCTCATAAGGTACATTGGAAACTTTGACATCCTTTTATAATATCACCAATACTTCTCATAGGGTATATAGGAGAATTGACAGCTTTCTTTAGTACCACCAATACTTCTCATAGGGTACATGGGACACTTGATAGCCTTCTATAATATCACCAATACTTTTCATAGAGGACATAGGAGACTTGACAGCTTTCTATATCACCAATACTTCTCATAGGGTACATAGGAAACTTGGCAGCCTTCTATAATATCACCAATACTTCTCATAGGGTACATAGGAGACTTGACAGCTTTCTATTATACCACCAGTACTTCTCATAGGGTACATAAGAAACTTGACATCCTTTTATAATACCACCAGTACTTGTGTCATTGGGTACATAAGAAAGTTGACATCCTTTTATAATACCACCAGTACTTTTGTCATAGGGTAAATAAGAAACTTAATAGTCTTCTGTAATAGAGTGGTATATAAGCATACCATGTGTTTACTACCTCCTTGTATTAATAGAGAAATTTTCTATATTTTTCATTTGAGCAGACATGTATGCTGTTTCCACAAAGCATATTGGTAAAGAATGTTATTATGTTCCTTTTGTTTTAGCTACCTGTTGTTCTATGCCATTCACCTAGAGTAGCACATTTTGTCATCCCATGGTAAAGATAGCTGTAAGGTCACTTGTAGAATATGAAGTTAGATAGCTGTTTTTTCTTTTGGCAGTCTGGTGATATCTTGAGATTATGATCTCCCTTATGATATGTTTCAATGGGATTGACCTTCAGTGACATAGGTAGCACTCGCATCTTAAGAGAGAGACCACTAGAATTGTGTATGTACTGCTGTGTTCTTACTCTGTCTCTTTCTCTCTCAAGTTGAAGCCCCCAGTTTGGTAAGATCATATCTATCTATTTTATAAGTTTTTAGGAGAGTTTAGAGAGACAAGTAACAAGTAAAGGTACTGTCCTTCATCCAATACACACATTATTTTAATTGAGTGTGAATAAAGAGTGTTTACTTGTATTTTTACATTGTGTACAGTCTTTTTCTTTCTCAAATGTAGTCAAAGTCTGAGAATTTGAATTTACTCCATGATATATTTCCTGATCGAATCTCTTGTTATTTTCTGTAGACCTATCTTGTCACTCTTGGGGGGAATCAGTTTTATATAAGAATACCACAATACTCGTGTCATAGGGTACCTAGGAAACTTGGCAGACTTCTATAATACCTTCAATACTTATGTTAAAGTGCTTGTGTCATAAAGTACCTAGGAAATTTGACAGACTTCTATAATACCTTTGATACTTGTGTCATAAGGTACTTAGGAAATTTGGCAGACCTCTATAATATCATCAATACCTGTGTTATAGGGAACATAAGAAACTTGACAACCTTCTATAATACCATCAGTACTTGTGTCACAGGGTATGTAGGAAACTTTACAAGCTTTCTGTAATGCCATGAGTGCTTGTGTTATAGAGAATATGGGAAACTTGACACCTTTAATGCTGTTAATTTTTGGGTCTTGGAATTCCTAGAAAGTCTTAAATATAATCATATTCATACATTAGAGACATAAAGCAAGCTGATGTGAACTACTGTGTATGAAAATATATAATAAGACTATCAAATAACATGATAGGTGATGTTTAACGGCATTTGATTCCTGTGTGCAACAAGCCTAGGTTGTACTTTACACACATTCTTGTGTGATGATGATTAACATGCAGTATTTTCTTTCTTTTTTTTTCAGGCTGAAGATGAAGAAAATTGATCCCCTTTAATGTCCAAATTTATCATTTTTCCTGTTGTTGTTTTTTAAATGTGTCTGTATCATATTATAGTTGTATCATGTTATTTTAATGCTTTCTCAGTATTAAGAAATAAAGTGTGCAGTGAGCCACTTGTTTATCTTACAGTGGAATCATGGTTTGAAAGACAAAAACTGACATTCCATGGAACCCAACTGTGGAGAAGAAGTAAAACAATTAAAACCAGGGATGAAACGGGACGGCCCATGTGCCCAATGTGTTGGAAGACATTTTTTGACATGAGTAACCTTAGAAGACACATGGAGATCCATGATCCATATCGAAGTCCCCATGCTTGTTCGGTCTGTAAGAAACAATTTGCCTGGAAGACCCATTTAGCAACCCACATGAGAAGTGAACATCCTGATTATCAGTAGTTTGTTTTTCATTTTCTAAAGTTATGAAGAATGTTGTTTCAATTTTGAAATTGCATATGTTTCTCTATTTATGTTAGAATAAAAATGAAATTTTCAGACCACAGATTAGCTTATTCTTATTTTACAGATTATCTCTATGCAAAAGATATTTCACTCTTTGGCCTAGTTTTTTGTAAAATGTTCTATTTAGCGGCCATGTTACATGAAAGAAGAGACTGTAACAATGTACTTATATGAAATGTTTTTACTACAATGATAAATATAGGACATGATCCTGTGTAATGTATAATATAGTGAATAAAACTAATTTTTATACAAGTTGTGATTTTTCTTTCATTAAATTTATAGTATGTAGAAAACAGTAAAATTTAAATTAGATAAAAATTTGTATAAGGCTATAAAGGAAAACAACTTTTTTCCAATTTGTGCTTTAACAGTAAGCTTGATTATTTCACTATATATATGCTACTCAGTCTATTTGTATTAATAATAACAACATTGTGGCACTTTAAAATAATATTGCATTTTATAGTATTCAATATTAGGTTCAATGGAAAAAGTATTTTCACTAAAATATCTATTCTATGGAAAAGCCTTTTAACATTGAAGAAATACATTCCAAGTTAATACTTGTTGTGTATGAGGCTTAGGTTACAGAATTTAAAAAAAACAATAGCACCAGCACATAAACATTTCTAGTGAAAATATTAGAAGAATTGATACCAAAATGTAAAGTACCTGTTATGCTGCTTTAATAATATGTAGAGGGGGTATATTATTATTTTACCAACTCCTTCCATGGTGGTATTTCTTCCACCATGGATTTTATAGGTGGCAGATTGATTGCAATTTAATTGTTTAATGGTAAAATTTTCAAAAATTAGAAATGCTTGATTTCAAAGGTTAATATTGCATATGACTGAAAAAAAACATTCCTTCCAACATAATTTAACTGAACTAATGTTTTATACCAACCAGGATTGATAAGTCACATAAACATAATTTTTCTAAAATAATAATCTTTTAAAGAAACTGTCAGTTTCAACTTGTACATCATAACTGTTTGGTTTATTGTTTCTAAAATTTTAGCTTGGTTTATTTTAGGATGCTGGATTGAGGAAGTTTCATCTCAAGGCCAGCGAAAGGAACAACATTTTCAGTGTACCGTTTGTTCCCGTTCCTTTAACCGCAAGGGAAACTTGTCAAGACATATGGTGTTGCATGCGCCAGTGAGAAGTAAATTCACATGTCAGCTTTGTGGGGTAGAATTTTTTTGGAGACATCATTTAGTTAGACATTGGAGATACAATCATTCTGAACATTCTCATGAAAACTTGCAGTCATTAGCTCTTCAGTGATGGATGTAGGTTAGAGATGTCAGGAGTCATGCAGTAATCGTAACAGTCAATTTTTGTTTGTGTCATGTAATTATCATGTAGAATTGTGTTTTACTTTCATATTTACTAACGACTTGTTTTACGTAACCTGTAAGTTGTTGTTTTTGTGACGTTGGTTGTTTCTTGCTTTGATTGAAATGTGATGTCAGTTAAATAATTAAATTTGATACTTTAGAGGAACTGTAGAAAATCTCGTATATTTTATAAAATGTTATAATCAAGAAGAAGAATTTGTGAAAGACTCGGTCTTTAAAGCCGTTTAACTTCATAAAATACAGGCAATAATAGCCTTTCGTTTGTACTTGCTGAAAGCATTCGCGTGCTGTATGAAAGAGCAATCGATCGTTCGTCAACTATTGCGTTGGTCAGGTTAAAGTTGAGTCGAAATACAGCTTTAATGACGTCACTTTTAATCGATGTATTTGCCGCAGTTTGCCGGGATACAGCATGACAGCGTATAGAGTTATGCATCGTTTGAAATGACATAAAAAAATAAATTTAAAGAGTATAAGGATAACAAATTTATTGTCTGTATTATAAATGGCTAAAATGATGTGGGATATAAAATAGAAAAATATACAATGTTTCGTTAACCAAATTCAGGCGATTGAAGCATTATCAGTCTATATTGGGTATTGTTAAGAGCTTTTTTTGTTGTTGTTACCATTTCAAAAATGAGAGTTCAACGTGTGTTTATTTAAAAAGCGCTTGTTCCTTTAAATCTAAGGAAATCAACACTTTGAATACAAACATATACATAATATGGAAGAAGTTTACTTTCGTTTTAAGTAAAGTAAGAGTTGTCAGGATTATGACTTACTTTATTAAACAGTACTGAATTTGTTTAATGTTTTAGATTGTCAAAGTGAAGCCAAACTTTCAAATTTATATATATTGTTATTATTGTATCCACTGAACTAAAACATACCGTAAGTTTTGAGAGCAGACTACCACATCTAAAGATTTTCTGGTGAAATAGTGGTTCGAAAGGATTTTCGCCTTCTAACTTTTTTTTGTTTTTGTTTTTTTGTATACTAGAACGTGTAACTGCGTGTTTTGGGATCAGTGGTAGCATTTTTTTTTGCAGAATGGACATAACTTCATAGCTGGTATAGAAGAGTGGCAACGGACGGGGCTTTGCCTCATCAGGCTATGTCGAAAGCAGAAGCAAGTGACCTAGCAGGTTGATATTGAATCACGAACGGCTTAGTGAGCTCTGGCACGTCTTTTCCTTATCATGAAAACTAGAGCGAAATGGGAACAGAGATAAATAACAGGCTTCGTGAGATGTATTATTTCATTATATGTATGGAGTTCAGTAATAAATATGATATGAAGCCGCGTTATTCGCACATTTTAGAAATTAATATTGTTGTGGCAGAAATAGCATAGGCCAGACGTCGTTTAGTTGACATTTGTTCTGGTTATGTTTATTTTTGTTAAGTAATTCAAGGCAATTACAGTTGTAAGTTTACCATTGTTATTCTTGCAGCTTTGGTATTGTAAACCTGCAACTGTACAATACCAGTTATAAATGTTTGTTGTACGTTTATATATTGTTAGATTAATAACGGGCTACGTTATTCAAGGTAATTACACCTGCAGGTTTATTGTTTGTTGCTCATAAATCCAAAACTTGATTTGAAATTAAAATGTATAAAGTAACTTTGGTGTTAAACCTAGTCTGTGTTTATTATTTTATGTATCTACCTACTGTGTCTTTGTTTATTTGACTTGCTGTACGTTTGTTAATTATTTGTATAAGACTGACCACTAGTTGTTCATCATTCGTTACAGTTATGGTGGGTGGAAGACGAAGAGGTAGACCACCACGTGCTGCACACATGTCTCGTGAACCGGGTCTCATCTGTTCTATCTGCAAAACCAGTTATACTAACAAGACCATCCTGAAAAACCATATGAACATGCATCGACCCCAACGGCAGGTCTACTACTGTGAAATCTGTAACAAGGGTTTCTACTGGCAGACTAATGTTTACGCTCACAAACGAATGGTGCATCAGACTCCTCCACTCAGACACTACTCACCGATAAGGTCGAACAAATCACCACAAATGTCCTCAAACTAATGAATGTTTGTTTACACCACATATCTTACCCACACCCTTTTCACAAAATCAGAGAAAAGGTCACCCCAGATGAGGGCTGAAACACGTTCCCTTATATATATATATATATATCATATAATATCTTGTACATCTGATTTTAAAACGCGCAGAATTTCCACACCGGTTTTATTATGCTCTGATTGCGTAGTTTATACATTTGCGTAAAATAACCCCCTCCATTTCTTTTGTAATCGAAAGTCGACGTGTTATTGCAAAAATTTTTTAAATACAAGTTTTGTGACTGTATTGAGTTAGGACTAGCAGTAATTTGTCAATATCATGTAGTAATTATACATCAATAAGTCTTACTTAAATTCTATGATATCGGTATTAATACAGTGTAGCAACGAGTAGAAAGCAGGAATTTTAATAAGTACTATTATCTCTGTTGTATGGACGTGTTTGTGTGTTAGATGTTTAACGTTGCCCTGATATCGGTGTTAATACAGTATAGCAACGAGTAGAAAGCAGGAATTTTAAAAAGTACTTGACGTTCAACTCATATATATATGAATATTATGTGTGTTGTATGGACGTGTTTGTGTGTTAGATGTTTAACGTTGCCCTACTCTAGTTATATAGGTGCCGTAACATTTTGTGTTTAGATTTTAACTGATATTATGAAAAATCTAGCTAATAACTATTGAACGTATAATTATGTATTGTTTTGTGTGTGTATGCTCAGTGCCATACCGTGTAAACTTTTATGTTGTATTTTTGATATTGGTCAAGTTTTCAAATTACGTAGTGTGCCATAACAATTTGTGTGAATCTATTGTATATTGAGGAACGTATATTCAGAGATGTGCTTCATTTTTCAATATTATTTATTTATTGAATGTAATATCTGCATATACATTTAAGTCACATTTGTATATCTATCTTTAGTTACAGCTGAGCTTACATGACGTCCCTAGGTGGGTCGGGTTAAGATCCAGGGTTCGATTCCCAGCGCGGATATCCCATTGTGTAGCTTTGCGCTTAAACAAACAAACAAAGCTTACCCTAACAATTTTGAAGGTAGTTCATTAATAATATTATTACAAAGCAAAATTATTAAGCCTTCTAGAGTAATTCGAGTTGAAAATCAAACTTTACCTATTTACTAAAAGTAAAATATGTCAAAAGCTAATAGAACTTTTCATAAAACCTGTAATTGAATCATTGCTTATGAATTTTATGCTTTTTAAACGTTGAACCGAAAATAAAAAACTTATTTTGGAAACTTAAATATAGTCCACTATATTTCATCGAAGTTGATTAGATCTAACTTTGAACTGCCTCAGAAGTGCCACGTAGCGGTTTAAGCATTTTTTCTTTTGTAGGTAAAATTATTTTTATCAAAATATATGCAAGTGACTCACACTTAATGATTTGAGAATACCAATCATTTCAAAATTGTTTAGATGAAATATTTACTTCCACGATATACAGCTGTATGATATTTCTATATGATAACATCATTATTTAAGTCTTAATACTTGTTTTAGGCGAGCTCTGTAAATCTTTGAAAAACAAGGCGATTCTTTGGAGAGGTTGCGACACTTGCCCAGCAAAAGATAATACGCGTGATCCCAAGATAATACATATAAAATATGGTTCGGTCGTTTTTGTACTCTTACTAAAGAATGTCACATTTATTTCTAACTTCTGAATTAACCCACTTTAAATTAGTATATAAGACAATCACATACTGGAGGTGGCCACATACTTTCTTCGTATTTTAGCTTGAGTTATCAAGTGCACGGTGTTAAAAAATATACTGGTTTTTCTGTATTGTGTTAACACGTGCAGTGCGAGTTACAATTGCAAGGACACTTAGCTTATATTTCAAAATTTCTAACCCAATATCATGATACTGGAAGTTATTTATGAGGGTAAGCCATAACTTTCCACTGTAGCTTTCTTGTTGGAAGAGTAAATCATTTCATTCCACATAAGCCTCATTACATGGTTAAATATCTGTTCTGTACCTTCAACTGAGATTTCATTTTTACATACCTCCTTTTGTTTAGAATATCGTAGACTGAAAACAGGTATTTATTTGTAATTGACATTATTTTGATAGTAATTAATTTTATTAGGTAGGCAGGAAGTTTGTTCAATTCAAAAATATTTTGTATATATATATATATATATATTCGTTTTCATTAACTAATTTTTCCAAAGACGAATGAACTTATTAAGTGTAAAGTTACAAATTAGTAACAGATGAGTAGCGGACTAAGCACTAATTACACGTACCTGATAATGTAGCAAGTGTTTCAGTGAAGTGGATCATCTCCGCGGGCTGTTTCCGTTTACATAGATTTTAATATACAAATAATAAAATAAAGCAAGTCTTACTTTTCTTTATTATTTCGTGGTGGTATCATTTATATGAAACTCAGACTGGAGTTTTATTTACCATTTTTTTATATTACTGTTATCCAGGAAAATGAATCGGTGTGTTGATTTATAAAAAAATTGCAAATACCTGTTGAAAACTGCAGTTAAACTTTTATTTGACGTCAGGCATGGCATAATGTTGTGCACACCCCGAACTATTTTGCTCTTTATAAAAGTGCCATTCTCTCTTGTCAGCATTTTGTGCTTCCGAGTAGTGAAAGTGGGGTTTTCCCCCACACCTAAATTACGAGTATTTGGATCTTTAGGTCCCCACCCACCCTGTGTGCTGCTTTCACTGCCACAAACAGCTTATTTACCCAAAAGAAAGGCTCTATCACCTATTCATCCTGGTTCTTCCGCTTCTTGCTTGCTGACCTCGATAGACAGAATAGACACACATGTATATAGGTATGTATGTATGTACGTATTAATTTTTTCGTACATTACTGGCTATGCTATCAACATTAAGCCACCCATGAAATTTTAAATCTTGTGCGGGGTGAAGAGAAAATCATTTTCCGAACACCCCCGGTTAAGTATGACCCTAAGTTTTCCTGACCAGGGTTATAAGATTTTAAACCAAAATCATTGCCATGTTTTTCTTCTTCTTCTGTCGGCATTTAAAAACTAAGTGACAGTTGTATCTTAACCTTGGGATCTATGATTTGGACGTATAGTCAGAATATAGAATATTCTTTTTAAAAACTAGGTGAAAGTTGTATCTTAACCTTGGGATCTATGATTTGGACGTATAGTCAGAATATAGAATATTCTTTTTAAAAACTAGGTGACAGTTGTATCTTAACCTTGGGATCTATGATTTGGCCGAATAGTCAGAATATAGAATATTCTTTTTAAAAACTAGGTGACAGTTGAATCTTAACCTTGGGATCTGTGACTTGGCCGAATAGTCAGAATATAGAATATTCTTTTTAAAAATTAGGTGACAGTTAACCTTAACCTTGGGATCTATGACTTGGCCGAATAGTCAGAATATAGAATATTCTTTTTAAAAACTAGGTGACAGTTGTATCTTAACCTTGGGATCTACGACTTGGCCGAATAGTCAGAATATAGAATATTCTTTTAAAACTAGGCGACAGTTGTATCTTAACCTTGGGATCT
>NW_013666615.1:253099-263488 GCF_000517525.1 Limulus polyphemus | reverse complement strand
AAAACTAGGTGACAGTTGTATCTTAACCTTGGGATCTACGACTTGACCGAATAGTCAGAATATAGAATATTCTTTTTAAAAACTAGGTGACAGTTAACCTTAACCTTGGGATCTACGACTTGGCCGAATAGTCAGAATACAGAATATTCTTTTAAAAACTAGGTGACAGTTAACCTTAACCTTGGGATCTACGACTTGGCCGAATAGTCAGAATACAGAATATTCTTTTTAAAAACTAGGTGACAGTTGTATCTTGACCCTGGAATCAATGACTTGGCCGTAAAGTCAGGATATAGAATATAATTTCCTACGCTTTGAAATAAAGCCTCGTAGTTCTCTAGGAACAGTGAATACATACAAATATAACAAGCTACATTTAAAAAGTATATCCAGGTTTGGTTTGTTTTGAATTTCGTGCAAAGCTTCACGAGGGCTATCTGCGCTAGCCGTCCCTAATTTACGAGTGAAAGACTAGTGGGAAGGCAGGTACTCATCACCATACACCGCCAAATCTTGGGCTCCTCTTTTACCAACAAACAGTGGGATTGATCGTAACATTAAAACGCCTCCACAGCTGAAAAGGCGAGCATGTTTGGTGGGACGGGGATCCAAACGAGCGATC
The DNA here is from genome assembly GCF_000517525.1 of Limulus polyphemus. Lineage (NCBI taxonomy): Eukaryota > Metazoa > Arthropoda > Merostomata > Xiphosura > Limulidae > Limulus > Limulus polyphemus. Next base: position 262,866 of record NW_013666615.1, on the reverse strand, counting down.
CGCAGATTGTGAGTTGGGTTCCCTAACCACATAGCCCAAAGTATCTCAAGTTAAATAATTGAAATTTAACGCATGTTTTAAAATATGTTGACTGGTCATCACTGTATGTTTTTTTACTGAACATTTAGTACTTCTACAGAATTTTATGTAAAGCATGACGATTTATCTGGCAAAATATTGGAATGATGCTACTGTTGTGGATATGGTAAAAGACGAAAACTGCATTATGAAACTTGATGAAAATTCGAGCATATTATTTCACTGTGAATGTTTCCTGTACGAAGAGTACACATCATAAATGGAGTTTAAACATACAAGTATTGGTATATTATAATAATATAGTTATTACGAATCTTTGCTTTCTTCCCATTCACGAAACATAGTCTCGAAATAAACGAATCCTTCCTTATTCGTGGATGCTTTGAATTTTACTAGAAAAATATGTATTTAAATGTTTGTAATTAATAAATATATAAAAACTCTTTTCTCTCCGCCAATTCTGTGTAATTACCTGAATATATCTATATAATAGTTTTCGTCCATGGCTGCTAATTTTTAAATCAATTGAACATTATTAAATTATAGTTAAATTTTAAAAAATTGACAAGTTTTACTTCCGTGTAGTAGTCCATCGTTGGCTCAGCGGTAATCTTTAGGGTTTATAACGCTAAAAACGAGGATTCGATCCGTGCGGCAGACAGCGCAGTTAGCCTATTGTGTAGCTTTGTGCAAAAACTCACTTCCATGTAGGCCTAAAGCCATTTTAAAAATAATATTTGTGTGTGTGTGTTATGTAGATGTTGATTTTTTCCACTTTCCGTGTTACTTGAAGTCTCCATTATGCGATTCTTACCACATACACGTTTATTATTGTACGTGAAGATAAACTTTGACGTTTCTTGCATTTCACGAGGCAAAGATAACTTTATTACATTTAGCAGTTGTGAAACATATATTTATACTTCGATTTTTTCTGTTTTGCTTTATCAACTAGTCGTTATACACTTAGCAGTGCCTTAAAATGCGACATCGAAATTAAACATAGTAAATTTAGTACAATATTTCATACACTAATGTAAAGTACAAAAAAATACGAAAGAGAGACCCATCACTGATGCATAAGACCGAAATATGTTTCGCAACCAGTAAACCAGGCAGAATTACAAACGTTAATTGCATCATCTCTAGAAGCTACAGCTGTGTGTATAACCTAGGTGTTTCATTACTCAACAACTGACACTCCTTCCAGTTTGTCTTAAAGTCAACTAACTTACCAACGATACTCTTGTATTTTTATACTATGTTATTCTTATAACAAACAAAAGTAACATCAAGTTATATGTCTGGAGTAAGGAAATAATTCTACAACTAAAAATGACTTAAGCTCCAGAAAAACTTTACCTGTATTTCATCTTGTGTCCCTCAATAGCTCAGCGGTAAGTTTGAGGGCCCACACCGCCAAAAATCAGGTTTCGATACTCGTGGTGGGAATAGATAGCCCATTAGGTAGCTTTAGGCTTAATAACAAACTGAGTTTGTTTACCCACGACTTATGGGTTAAACGTTTTACCACTATACGACTAGTACAAACCAGTACGTTGGTAAAATAAACATTTTTTCTGGAGTTCTAAGTCGTTTTTACTTGTAGACTAATATAAAAGTATTATATCAATAATTTTTAATATGCCTTTCTGTGGAGTTAGATATGAACTACTTGTATCACAACTAATCTTTTTGTGGAAATAGTACAAAACTTGCGCAGTCTTGTATGACGTGTTTTAAAACGATAAACTTTACAATATTTTATGTAAATTGAAGTGCAAAACTATATTTATTCTCAATAGATTCTAATTTGGAATTGATAAATGTGTCTTAGATATTCTGGTGATTGTATTAATGTGTTTCAGGCTATAATAATGTCACAATTTTGCATTTATTGGAGAAATGTCACAATCTAGAAAGTGTAATTGTTTTTATAAGTTATGATGTGCCCCCCCCCCCAGAAGGTGTCTTCTTATATGCTTTTTGTTCTTTTTCATAATTTGCAGAAACTAATTTTTGTCATATAGTTTTTTCTTCTTTTTCTTTAAGCAGTAAACTTTAGAAATATAATTTTGTAATACCGATTATGTAGCTCGTAAGAGATCACGTTATGCGTGTTTTAACAGGAAGTTTTCTCGACACGTTGAATGTGAGTGCATTAGATAAACACTAAATTTGTAAATGTTTTGTTTTAAATTGTGAAGTATTGTGGGATATATTTTGTGTATGATGTTGTTTATTACAAGAAGGGTTTTAATGCAGCGTGTATTATTATTATTATATATATCTGTGATAGTACCTTCCATTATATAACCAAAATAGTGTAATTTAAACAAAAAAGGAATTGTTTTGATTGCAGTTTCAACTCGCCTGTTTAGCTATTTCGTTTCATGTGTTAATGTAGGAATTATTATACAAACAGTAAGTACTTCTTCATGTCTGTACAGCTTTGCTTTGTCATGATTAGATACATCAATCAGATCTTTTAAACATTAATAAAAACCAATGAATGAAAACTTTGTTGTTTCTCTATCTTGGTGTTTTGTTGATTGTTCCTCAAATCTTCAATACAACAAATTATGTACGAAGATCAGCCATGGAACGCTATTTCATTTAGGAACTTATTTTCTGATAAAATAGTTGTTGGCGTTATCTTTCTTTAGTACAGTAAACATACTGATGAGAAAGGATAATTTTATGCCTGTTTTTGACTTAAAAGAGACTAGGAGATTGTAATTGGGCATGTCTCTGTTTCCTAGGGCAGTCCTCACTCAAATATACCCTATAATGAATAAAAAAAAAAGCTAAGATTAAAATATTTTTTCAGTTATTTGTATATTCTAAAAATGTGTAACAAGTTACAAAATTGATTGTCATTGGTGCACATAGGTTTTAGCCAAGTGCTTACTTGTGAAAGTTACAAAATTGACTTGTCATTGGTGCACATTAGGTTTTAGCCAAGTGCTTACTTGTGAATCAAATTATAATTTGTTATCAAACATTTAGATAAAACTTCTTATTCTATGTAGCTTTAGATTATTTACTTGAATGCAGAGTTAGCTTACAATAAGCTATTTATCATATTACAGTTCAGGTTTTTCATGTCAAACTTATTCTATGTAGCTTTAGGTTAATTACTTCAATGCACAGTTAGCTTACGTTAAGCTATTTATCATATTACAGTTCAGGTTTTTCATGTCAAACTTCTTATTCTATGTAGCTTTAGATTAATTACTTGAATGCGCAGTTAGCTTACAATAAGCTATTTATCATATTACAGTTCAGGTTTTTCATGTCAAACTTCTTATTCTTTCCAACAACATTACCATACATCTTAGCAATGTATTATTAATATCAAATAATTAGAATTGTGCAACTTCGGAGTTGGTTAAATGTTTCTTTACTCACGTGTTATCAGTGGTAATCGTTTCAGCCAGCTTATTTTTTCTTTTCCTTGTAGGTTACAAAATCTGTGTTCGTTAAGTTGTATGAAATTAAACATCATTTAAACTTTTTTAAAATCGTTTGATAGTCAATGTACCTACCTACCTTTTCATTTAACCATTTTTTGTTATTTTGAACGATAGTTAACAAGTAGCTGTGACTGGAGAGTGATGAGTTGTTTATAACTTTTATGTCATACATGTTTATTTTTAGGTTATTTCGTGCATCAGACAGCATCGCCACAAAACAACAGTGTAATCGGCTCTGGACTGGTGTGTCCTATATGTAAGAAGAGATATTCAAGCAAGTCTAACTTGATCCAACACATGGGAATTCATAGACCTCAGAGGAAGAAATTTTACTGTGACATCTGTTTCAAAACCTTCTTATGGTCCAATAGTAGAAATGCTCACAAAAGGAACGTTCATCGAGTGTTTTGATGATGGTTATTATTTTTTGTTCATTAAGTTGTTTTGTTTGCCATCATGAGGGCAAGGATGTATTATACTTTAATCAAAGAATGTATTGGAATCAATTCTATTTCATTTCTTTGTGAATCATAACATATTCGGCAGGAAGTTTGTTATTTGGGTTTTATTAAAACCTACACTTTTACCAACAGTGTATTTGTTCATAGATTATTAACAAACCGGTTGACACAAAACGCTAACAATGCTCACCAATTGTATGCCCTGATACAAAGTTCAGTTTAGTCAGCAAGTGTTTAGTTTTCGTCGTCAATTTTCAATAGGTTTAGTTCTATGATTTGAACATTAGTAAATATGAATAATAACGGTGAATTAAATATTGTTTGCAAAAAGAAAGAACAAAATTGCTAAATGATGTGGCGTACATAAGATAATCACAAACGTGTATATGGTAGTATACCTAACGTCTGAAGTATACTCTCGTTTAACGTGTGTGAGCATGTGCAAAGAAAACCTCACAAGAAATGAAAGTAAGAAAAGTAAACGTAGAAATTAAAGTTTTAGTACGCCACTTACGTCTTTTGTATACAACCGGTTTGTAAGCCAAGCAGAGACACTCTGAAACTGACCCAATGTATTCCTCTTTTCACTGTTTGACTGTAGATCTGTAGACTGTAGGATTTATGTCTCTCGTCCCCTAGCAACAAAAATCACACTCCACACTTTAGAGCCTTGGTTGCGTTATATAAGAGACAGTCAAATCCCATTATTCGATTGGGGTTGCCAATAGATATTGAAGACTATCTCCATACCCTTTAGCCTATCATATCAAAATTAGAAACGGCTAGCGCAGATAGCTCCTGTTTAGCTTTGCGCAAATATCTGAAACAGTAAATAAAACATGAATTAAATATTAGAAAGAACTATGTTTTTTGTTGTTTTTTAAATTCACACAATTTTTTTATCGGTTGTACATAGTAAAATTTGTTTATTTTGTTTATAACTTTTCACCAGGTTTATCTGGCATCATCGGGTGAGATATAGTAAGAAGTTTTAACCTAACTGTTTAATAAAAAAAAACTGATATTTTGATTCACTCATATGTTATTGCATCTAACCTGATGATACCAGGTAAACATGGTGAAACGTGAGCAAAATAAACACATTTTACTATGTGCCACCGATAAAAAACGTGGTTGAATAAACAAAAGAGTCTTTTCTTTGTTTGTGGAACAGAATCTAAGAATCCGCTACCTTTCCTGTTCCTGTACAACTTTTCAAGGATTATTTATCTAAGGTTTGGAAAAGGTTAGAATTATGATAAAACAACTCAATTCATGTAGATAACGAATTGTTGCCTGCTTTACTTGTTATATTGTGCACTATTTAATTTTCAAGAACATATAGAGTTAAATTTTCTCCAACATTTTTACGTTTTCAATCAAATAAAATTTAAGGCTTACCATTTTCGTGTCTTGAGTCCATGCAGGTTTTTAAACGAATTACACGCAGTTTGGTAAACTAAGCCAAATATGATATTTCATAGTAATAGTTAAATGTACATGTTTTATACAAACTCAATAATCATGGAGAAAGTCAAATGAGCTGTGATTTCTTTGGCGAATAATTAACTCCCTGTGATAAGTGTTTCATTGTTTCTGTATAATGTAATTAACGTTTATGGAAGTTTCCAGTTGAACTTTCATGTATCAGTAACTGACCCTGGATGGCTTTTTCTTTCAACTCTCTGTACATGGTTGAGAGTCGTACCTTTTGATCTTTACATGGTCGCGACTGATAACTTGTTTTTATTAATATTTAGCACTTGATTTCGTATCGTACCTTTAGAATGTTTAAATAAAGCATCAACAAAAACAAATGCCTTAAAAGTATTTTAATCATGTTTATGTACTCTAATTTTATTAGTATTATTTTATGTTTTTTAGCTTTAAAAAGCTTTTGCTTTATCTCCTCCAGTAATATACAAGTTACATTTGGTTGTGTCTTATAAGTATTCAAATATATTCCTACACTTTACGTTTCAGAATGATGTAAATCATCAAGATCTATTACTTGGCATCCTATAACAAAAACAAATTTTACTTTATTGAAACAAACACCCGAATTACAAAAAATGTCCGTTGTTTGTGGTAGAATATTGTAAAAAAATATTTTATTTTATTTTAGGTCTTAGATCCGGCAGACTTGGTCGCCCTCGTCGCTCAGAACAGACCATTTTCAGACGAGATTTAGTATGCCCGATTTGTGGGTTAGACTACGCCCAAAAAAGTAGTCTGCTCAACCACATGAACATTCATCGACCACAGAGAAAGAAATATTATTGTGATGTATGCAACAAATCATTTCTTTGGCCGAACAGTCGAAACCTCCACAAAAGAACTGTGCATGGTTATAAATTCTAATAGATGTTAAATCTACAGAATGATTGTTGGTAATTTTACATTATTAGTTAGTTAGAGCTACAAAAAGAGTGTCCAGGATCGTGTGTTCTTAGTATTGTTAAATCTACAAAAGGATTGTCCCTGGTTCTGCATTCCTAGTAGTATTTCATCTACAAAAAACTGTGCTTTTTTATAATTAAATCCTAAGAGTTGTTAATCCACCCAAAATCTATGCTTGGTTCTGAATTTTTAATATTGTTAGATCTACAAAAGAACTGTGCATGATTCCACATTCCCAACATTGTTATATCCATAATAAAACTATTCATGGGTCTACATTCTTAGTATTGTTAGTTATACAAAAGAACTGTGCATGGATCTGCATTCTTAATATTGTTAGATCTACATAAGAATGGTTCATCAATTTCCATTCATAATATTTGTTTTAGATCTACAAAAGAACTGTTCACAGTTCTACATTTTTAGTATTGTTAGATCCAATAAAGAACTGAGCATGTATCTCCATTCTTAATATGGTTAGATCCAAAAAAATCTAACTGTTCATGGTTCTACTTTCTTGGTAATCTTAAGAATCATAACACTACAGTGCTTGGTCCTACATTCACACAGTTTTGTTAAATCCACAGAAGAAGTGCTTTAAAGAACACTGCTTGTTTCTGAACTGTGTATAGTTCTATATTCATGGGTTTGTTAGACCTACTAAAAAAAAAGTGCTTGATTCTGTTTTTTAAATAAAAAAGATGTGCATGGCTCTACGTTCATAGTTTTTTAGTTTCACGAAATCCCAGTATTTGAGTCTGTATTTCAGTTGGATCCACTTAAGAGCCACACATTATTTAACTTTATTATTTAAATAAACAGTTAGGTGAGTTTATACATTTCAAGCATTGTTAAATCCACAAAAATGTATATTATGCTTTTACATTTTAAGCATCCTTTGATTCTAACAAGTTTTATACCAATATTTGGGCCAGGTTAACTACTTAAGGCACTGATTTAAATCTACTTATTGTACTGGAAGTACTTATATCTGTGTTGATTTATTGTTCAGTGATTTATCATCACAATTCAGTACTTTGATTAGTTTATACCTCCTTTAGTAACCAAATATTAAGTTGCTTCAGTTCTTAATAATGAATAAGATGCTTGTATTTATAGTATCAATTAAAAGACAAACAAGTACCCAATACTGGGCTATATGGGTACTTCAAATATTTTTTTCATACCTCAGTGCCATTACATAATGTTGAAGTATAGTTTATATGCAAGGTAATAATCTTGGGAATTTGGGTGCTAGTGTTACCATACTATTTTATGGTACACTTTCTAATCAACTACATGTGATTTTATAAAGATAGTGTGATGCATTATCATGATATTGAATGAGTGATAGGAATTTTGTATCCTTCCAATGTTCTGACACTGCGTTGTACTTCATATTGTCAATAAAGTCCTTAAGAATCTGCATTAACTGTTCAAAACAATTACATCATTGTTATGCACCTTTTTTTTTATTGTAGTGACTATATTTTATACTGAAAATTAATAAGTAATTTAAAAGCTCTTAATGGAATTTTACCAGACCATATTTTGAAGCTGTCATGGTGTTTAAAACAATTTAAAACTTTGCATGCAGAATTAGTGACGTTTTTTAAAAAAAATGGTTTCCATTTTAGAATTTAGCTTTATTATTAACTTCTATATCTTCAAATAAATCTAAATTCACTGTACTTATGGCACATAAAACCATATTTAAATACCATCTTTTACACTCATTTTGTAGAATTTATTAGTTTACCAACATGCTCTTCAACGGCATGTGTTATCAGTTAGTTGCTCCGAGAATGCTGTGGTACATTGGCGAAAGCTCGGTGTGCACGTAGATATGTACAACGTACACAAACTTTACTTGATGGAAGTAATTGTCTATTACTTTTTAAAATTCTAATTGCTTAGTAGAGTCTAGAATTCATACCAAATTAAAATGTAATGTTTATATTACTCCATAAAGTTTCTTCGTAAACTTTATACCTCAGGGTCTTTAGAACAGTGCCAGTCTTCTTCGTATAGTGAGCAGAGAAATTAAATTATTTAACAGGTTACTCTACATGGGTTTGTATAGCAAGCAGATAAATCAAATTATTTAACAGATTACTCTACATAGGTTTGTATAGCAAGCAGAGAAACTAAATTATTTAACAGGTTACTCTACGTAGGTTTGTATAGCAAGCAGATAAATCAAATTATTTAACAGATTACTCTACATAGGTTTGTATAGCAAGCAGAGAAATCAAATTATTTAACAGTTTGCATTAGATAGGTTTTTCAGGAGGACATGTACTGTTGTGAGATTCAAGTTTTGAAAAACTAGAGGTAAAAATCTTGAATGTATTTTAATTTTACTTCCGATTTTAACTCGCCAATACGAGGTACCCTAAACGTGAAAAGCTCCAAACAGTCGCATTTTCTTGCCCGTGTTTAAGACCGCTATGTTTCAGGAAACTTTGGTAATTTCTTATCATAAGTGTATCTTAATACCATTCCACATCAGTATTTTAATACCTCATATCAGACAATAATATCGTTTATTTTAGATTCATGATGGTAGAAAAACACGTAGGTTCAAGAAGTCTTGATAGAAATGAATAAAAACCCTATAACCCGAGCGCTTTCGAAAGGTGGATCTTTCTTCTTCAGGGGCAAACTGGGATGGTAGTAGTGAAGTTAGATTTGAATTAATGAATTCGAAATTACTGAAACGTAAAACGCTGCAAGTAACCAACGTCAACATATTTCAAACTGGTGGAAGAAATGTTATAAACATTGTAGAAATTATTATTTTGCTTAGAGAAATTTTATTAAATAAAACCATTTTAAAATATATAAAATTGTCTTCTGGGAGAAACTTATCAAGTAGAATTAACCCAATTTAACTGGAAAAAGGGATGTAAAAAGAAACAATGGCTTACATTAGGTACTTCCATATATGCCCCCCAGTGGCACAGCGGTATTGCTGCGGACTTACAACGCTAGAAACCGGGTTTCGATACCCGTTGTGGGCAGAGCACAGATAGCCCATTGTGTAGCTTTGTGCGTAACTTCAAACATCAACTTCCATATATAAATTAGAAAAAAAAACGACAACATAATTATCAGAACACACTGAAGAAAACAAATTGAACGTCTCAAAATTTTAATACATATCAACAGTCTACAAGCAACCATCAAAAATAGACGTTGACCAAGCAGGAAATTATTCTTATGGTGAGGACGCCTTTTACAAGCTAGCGAAGCATGATTATCATTGTATTTGTTGTTAGACATTAGTATTACATTATATTATTGAGCTACATAATTTTTCTAGTACCTTAGGAATCTTCAAGAATTAGAAAAGTGTATAATAATAGTATTCCAAGTACACTATATTTGG
>NW_013666615.1:228222-252099 GCF_000517525.1 Limulus polyphemus | reverse complement strand
GAGACGATCCACTGTGTCATATGGGCCTTCCCATGGAGAAGACAACTTAGGAGACTTAAAACAAAACACATTTCAATTTAAACCTTAAGTTGAAGAACCAATGTTACACTTTAAACTTATTTACTCGTACTATGAAACATTGCTACTCAAAACACTAACGTGAATGAACGCGACAAAAATACGTTAAATCCTGCTCGCTTAAAGTGAGCGTGATAATAATAGTACCCTTAAATGAGAGGTACACTTCAAATTCTTTTAACTCTTAAATTAAAGTAAATATGAAAGTATAATTACAAAGGAGATACGACAGAAATTGGAGATTTCTGCCAGATATAACTGTAAAAAACAACAGGAATATGAAGGGGAACTGAAAACTATTTAATATCTGTGCTATAATTTTTAAGGACTGAAATATTTAGCCAAGTTCCTAACACAAGAAACAGTGGTTAGTTCACTTTAGATCAAGTGAAGACCAAGAACGATTCTGTTGAAGACTATTATCCTATTCGCCAACAAGAATCACTCAGCATTAGAAAAGTAAAATTTTCAAAATTATGTTATTTTTATAGTGTACTCAAGCGAGCCACTAACTTTCACTTTCATTAAGCGGAAAACCATGTTAAGGGAGGATTGAAAAAATAGATCTGTTCATCAAATTCTCGTATGATATAACATTGTTTTTAATTAGTGAACTCCCCTTTATCTTCAAATTTTAAAACCAATTAAATAACTCGTACATTGGTGTAGCTTACTATCAATTGTTTAAAACTCTTAGAAATACAACAAAGAATACAAGTTTACAACAAATATAACGAATTTCAACTTACAACCAAATTGAAAAATAAAAAGGCAAACAGGAGACAACATTAGGCTAAAAAGGATGTATGAATGTGTATGAAAACAAGTTTCTCTAATTTGAAGCGTTCTGATAGTTTGGTCCGTTTCCTATGGTTTTTCACTAACTGCCACACATGATACTGTATTATCATTATTATTAAACTGGATATAATATAATAACCCAACTTCACAATAATAGTAAAACCAAGAATACTTTTTACATAAAGTAAAGCAAATGCCATTAACACTGCAAAATAAATATTAATCCTGCTGATCAAATTATATTAAAGCACATCAGGTCATAATGCTTAAAAAAATGAAATCAAGACAATAGAGTTAAAATCATAAAAGGTAAAACATTTTAACGCTACAACTAAACAACCGAGTTCTTGAAAGACCAAATTGAAACAAGGCATAATGATATAATATATGCAAAATAAAATCTTTATGATATATAATAATATCATGTTTTTTATCTGCTTTAGTTATATAGAATTAAAAAAAATTGGTTGTTTAGTTTCCATGTTGTAATGGTGGCAACACGTATTCGAGATTGCCCCTTTTCTAGTTGCCCTATTTCTTTATCACCAAATAAAAAATGTCAAGAATATCGTGTTTTAACTCTACAATGATTAATTCCAAGAGAGAAACTACAATGATTCAGTCTGCTCAATTACACACATTGTGCTTTCTATTTGTGTTTTACGAAAATAATTTATTTATTTAGTTACATTTGTCTGGATTGATTATTTTACACTTAAAAACTGAATCAAATTATCTACTACAGAATACTTCTCTATATTTCTTGATTAAGTCTGTTGCTCATTGTGAGTTTTTCTGTTTGATACTTGTAAGAAAATTGCTTTTACAAGTAGTTTGGAAGGATAAATTTGATGGTGTACCATTAGGATGTATTGTAGAGTTTCTGAAACAATAACATTTCTATTATTCTTTACCTTATTTTTCAAATTTAAAAAGTTTTAAGGAATGCTTTTCAAACAAAAAAAGAGGAAGAATTTATCTGTGGAGAGAGATCCTGAGTCTAGAAGAAGTCCTCTCCATGACATAGAACTTTCACTAATGATATCAGTTAGCCTGCTTTCTGCTGACTCAGGGTGAATTACTTGCATATGTTGCACCAGACTACCAAAGCAGATGGCACACGTGACGATCAATCTTGGTAAAAGTAAAGCATGACCAACTATGGTTCACTAGAATGCACTGTTACCTGATGATTTAGAGACCGTATTGGAATATTTCTACTGAACTCTCACACTGTTGCCAGTCAGAGCACAGCTGCCCCAATTTGTATTAAGACCACTGGCAACTAGTGGACAAAGGTTGGATGTACCACTGGTAGATGATTTTCACTAGTCAGATTTGTCTCCCTAGCAAGTGAGCACACATGGGTGAATACTATGACCAATGGGGTAAAGTACCGTCAGGATGAAAAGGTTCCCCACATCAATGGCAGCTCATAACACCTGGTGTCATGCAGGGCTGTTCATCAAGCCACTTGTAGCTCTGTGCAAACAACTGTCCACCTGGTGGGTGTCACAGTACCCTGTGAGTGAGACCAAGCAACCCATACCCAAATGCTTAGTGGGACAGCAAGAGAGTACCTAGATTATTTCCTGAAACATTTCAGACAGATCACTGCCTGGAATGGAAGGACTCAGGAACAGGCTGTGTAACACCTGATCTTGAGATTAGACAGTCCAGCCCCCGACACAGTTGAACACCTGGATAAAAAGCAGCAAGATGACTGATATACCGCCATGTACCAGCTGCATCAGCAATTTGACTCAGTGGAGAAGTGGGCAATTCATCGGGCCAAGTTCAAGGCTCAGAAGAGAATAAAAACTGAGGGACTGATGATCTGTGATGGTTGCACAGGAAGGCATACCCTAACAATAACCTCTGTAAATTGGGAGAGCTTTCAATGAATTTATACAATAGCAGTTGTGAGTGGAAGACATTAACACTTGAATGTCATGCCAGGCCTTGAAGTGGTCATTTAAAACAAGCCATCACAGAGAAAAAACTGCACTGATGTTTGCAGGAAAGTCACCCAATGCCTCCCAGATGTAAACCAAGAAGAGTGGACTGCATGAGTATAGGTAGCAAAGGAAAGAACAGTACCTCCGTGCACAAAGTGAGATTTCATGGATTAATACAGACAAGTTTTAAAACATTGGTGCTGTGTAAGGTAGTTATAGAAGTCACACCTGAAATAAATTGTTAGCCACCCAAAAAGCAGGCAGCATTAGCTCTAGAAGTGATCCACCTGATAAGCAGTAAAGTCCTGGTGTTGTGTTGTAATTATCTATCTGGACGGACACTGGAATCATAAGTGAAGTGGAAGTAACCAATGTTAGCAGTACTGCTAGAGTTGCATCTGTCATACTACAACCAAAAGCAAACAGGAGGCTACAACAAACCTGGAGGTATTGGCTGAGGATTATGCTGATCATCTACACCCGATGCATCAAAAGTAATTTGGTGACTTGTTCGATGAATATGCTATTGTATTTGTAAAAATAGGGGGCAATTTGGGTGATACAGTCATGACTTAGCACAATATAAATGTGTTTGACACATGTTTGATAAAGCAACTGCCTCACCAACTTCCTTGGAGCACAATGGAAGTGATGTTTTTTAGTCACACAGTGGATGGATTCTCGAAGGACCCAGCTAAGATAGCCACAGTGAAAACTTGACCTCGATCCTGCAGTTTCTTTGTTTGGATTGATATGGCCAGATTAACCACATCTATAACACCTCCTTTTCACTGCCATATCCTTTAGGAGAAGTTGTTATTTCTTACAGCATTTTGTCTGCAATTTCTGGCAATATGTAACTTCAAGTTACACTTCATAAATCTGTTGTCTTGTGGTTTATTTCCTCCATTGTTAAAAATGGTTCTTTTAAATGGACAGCAAGATAAATAATAGCTTATTCATCGTTACATCTGCTTTCTTTAGAAATTATTTATTACTGACGTTGATATGCCTCCTATGGTACCTTCCACCCTAGTCCATGGAATTCTCAATTGGGTAATTTTATTGGCCAACTAAATTCTGGAATTGCATTTGGTAGTGACATGGTTGGAGAAGTTCATAAATGTCTTGCACTAAAAAAATGGCACAACAGTAGTGATAATGGTAATTGAATTTCTGAAAAAATATTAGTAAATGGTTTATGAAATAGTAATGACACAAAATATTCAATAGTGGACTACATATTAATGAAGAAAGATAAACGCGATTATGAAAAGTAAAAATGGAAAACGTGAATTAATGATGTAGCCCTTCGAGACTCCATCCACAATGTGATTAAAAAACTTTACATCCGTTCAGATATAATAATGTGAGGAAAAATATTCTAAATAAGTAAAAGGAATTGAGTTCAATAGACACTGAGTTTTAAATTAGAAAAACTAAAATAGTGAAATAGAAAATGTAAACATAAAATCGTAAAAAACGTAATATATTTGTGATATTCTTGTGAATAATTGATTTTACTCAAAAGTGACAAGATTGATCCACATAATATCAAGAGACTCAACTAGGAACTATATTACTATATATATGTGATTTAAAATTTTCTTGGTTCGTGAAAGAAAGAAACTGGTCACAAATGTAAAAAAAAAAAATACAACGAGCACTATCGTTTATTTACGATCACAGTGAATATATTTTATTTTGCACAACAGAAAGTCGATTTTACTGGAAAACCCAACTAAAAGCAAACGAATGGCATGTCTGCATACTATATTTCAACAAAACATCTCAGTAAATGAAAATTATTGAAAATTTCTATATTTACACAAAATAGTAGCTTGTACCACATATCAACAAACCAATGATATACGATAATAGAACATGTGGTATTCAGGTCTACTGATGTTCAAAGGATAGCTTTAAAATAAAAGTAGATAGCCTGTGTTAGGTAGTACCTGGTCATACTACATCTTTCTCATACCTTTTCGTATCAATCGTAACTTTTCGTTTTTACTATATTTGCCAAACTTTTGCACACATTAATTTTATTTTCTGGACAACATGTACCACTGCATAAAAGGAAATACTAACCAATAATAACAAAATCACTCTGACTTGATTGTAGCTGACGTGAAGTTTAGGATGGGAGTTATTCTGCTTGTGGGAAGCTCCAATAAATGTAAATCACCTGGACCTTATGTCCTTGACTTGTAGATCAAGAAATTGACAGTTCTTCCCATGAATAAAGGGATGGAAAACGTAAAGTATTATTATAGTACCTGATGATGACAAAACCTTGTACATTTGCTGTTATGTTAAACTTATATTAAAAGTTTTTCTTCATTAACCATTCAAGCCGTTTCCAGCCATTATTAGTCTCAAAGTGGGTTCCTCGTCATCGAATATAGTATTATTGCCTATTACACCTTTCTGTCGAAAAATTGTATAAGTACTATAAATTGTGTATTTAACTTCCTGCGTAGTAAGGCACTCATGTTTCTTTGAGTGTGGATTGATAATTTTAGTTGAGAAAAGCCATAGTGTAGCTAAATTTCGCCGGTAATTATTTACGTAGTTTGCCGAAGTAATGGTTGTGAGACAATCTGTTTTGAGATAGTAGTGGTTGTAATGATTTATAATATGGAGATATGTACCCGTATTTATAAATATGCGTGTGGTCTTCCTCGTGAGTATGAAAATCAGTAATTCATGAGTTTTGAATGACTCAAATACAGAGAACACAGTTTTTAAACAACATTTGATTGCAAATAAGGGATATGACTATCAAGACGTAATGATATGAAAGTTAACTGATTACTGGCCTGGAAGGTACAGTACATCTCTGAGAATCTTTTAATTTTGGTATTGGTACGTTTGGCAGACTGTAAATTTTCATGTAAAGAGAAATGTAAGAAAGAGCCTCACAGAAAAACGGTTTGTAATGGTAGTTAAATATATTGGGATTAGACTGCATCAAAATATTGATTAGGAGGTGAGTTTACGTGTAGAAAATATATTTCATGGACTAGCTTCTCTTTATCAAATTTAAATTTAGTTTACTCGATCTTTACTTAAAAGTGGGCCATTATCCTGAAGTAAGGTTAAGTTTTCGTATTCATACTTGAGGAGATCACTTATACATGAGAACACCACACGAGGTTACATCGGATTGCTTTGATTTTGATGAAAATGTGAGAAACAATGACATTGGACCCAAATTTCTAAATGCAGTAAAAACTATTAAACACTCACCAAAATTACGAATATGCAACTTCTGTTGTGTCTTTACTGGATGCTGATAGCTCTGTAAAATCTTTGAAAAACAATTGTTTTAAAGTGAGAAATCACGCACCAGTTATACAATATTATCATTCTCAGGGCGCGTACAATACTAATGTCGCTATTGGTGATTCCAATAGAAAAGTAGAGGGAAGATACATCCTAAAGATAATATATATCTATACACTTGCTCGTCAACAAATGGTTTCATTGTTTATCACTTTAGTGAAATTTATTAAATTGATGTAATATGTTGTGCATTGACTTTTTCAAAGATTGCTAAAATGTATTCTTGAACACAGAAACTAAGAGAGAGAGAGAGCACTTTATTAGTGACAGAGTTAATTATCATGTATCATAAAGTAAATAAATTTTAATGGGAAAATTCACAAAGTGAAAGTGTAAAAATGAGAAGGAAGATATGAATTGTAAATGCAAAAACGAAAAATCGTACATCAAATGTGTCGCACCTCTTTCGTCTTGATCAGTATAATTCCAAATGATGTGAAAAAAAATTGTTAGTAATGTAATGTGCAGTCAGTATAAAATATTAATTACGAGTTACGTGGATTTAGTATGCAGGAACGTTATTTATCAGCGAAAACTAAATGGCTGAACATCTTTGTGGAGGTGAAGTTTAGTTGGAATGTTAAAATGGAATGGATATAAAGATTAATAAGAGAAATTAATTTACACTATCAGCGAAAGTGACGTGTAGAAATTTAACATGCAGATGAAATTAACCAGCAAATCTTGTCTCTCCCATTAGACAGTGAATTGTTCAAAAATCAGGCCAATCTCTCGCAAACGCAAAAGTGCCTTCACATTATACATTCTGCAATTGAACAATCACAAACGGGACATCTATTCCATGAGACTGAATTTGCACATAATTTCAACTAGATTTCGTATATTCCAAAATTAGAACTTAGAAAAAAAATAAACATCTTGCAGATAACGAGAGCAGGTTAAAATTTCCCAAACATTTAAAATTCCTTTGAGTGAAATAGTCTTGAATTTCACCCTTCTATAACTAGTATAGAATGTGTGTTATGTCAAGAATTTTCGGGAAAATAGAAAAATCTAGACCTACAAATGCAGGAAGTTCACGGGTCTTGTGTGCTGTGTTATCCGACAGGTGTGTTGGTCGAGTCGTAAAAATGATATGGACGTGGATTTCACATATGAGCTCCAATGCAAACGCATTTATAACATTTATGGGATTCTCGGGTAAAACTGATTTCCTTACAAGTTTGTCATACGACGCTTTAACAGCAGGAAGTTTTGGATTAACAGTGATTGACAACTGAACTAAGCATTCTAGTGTATTGAATGGAGACTGCACACATTTTAAAGAAAACAATATAATCATCATTAGGCCCATAACAAAACAAAAAAGCACTGTATTTGTACAGCCGATGGAACTTAGTCCTTCGTCTTTCACTGTCTTTGGATTGATCTCGACAGAACTAAAGATATGATGATCTCGAAATAAATTCTTTTCTCCAAGATATCCCAGTAGTATTGAACAAAGAAAGCACACTTTCGTTCAACAGGTAAACTTGGTTTATTTATCCAATTGGTCAGCATCACATTGTTCTCTTGTAGCATTTATTGGATGCAACATACAGATAGACATAATCCATTTGGTAAGTAAATGATATTGTGGCCAGTTATACTATTAACAAAGATACATGCTATTGCTGTAATATCCCCTTTGGTAGAATAGATATGGTCTGATATAGAGAACAAAGAAACAAGGCGACTGCAATGGTTTTCCTTGACCACATGTTTATGCCAAAACTGCATAGGAATGAAAACAAAAATTACGTGGATGTCAAGTAAAGTCATTCATAAATGTATAAAACAAATGAATCAATATACAGAGAACACATTTGTCGAGCAACATACAAATGAAAAAAAAATGAAAATTAAAGTTTTGAGATATTGAGTAAACTATGATTACTGGCCTGTGAAGTCCCCTAATGGTATACTGGTACGTTCACGTACTTACAACGTTAAAATTCGGGGTTTGATTCCTTGCAGTAAACACAGCAGATGGCCCATTGTGGTTTTGCTATAAAACGAATGTTACTGACCTGAGAAACATTTAAAGATATAATGCACCAGATATTTTTATTAATGCTGGTGAGAGAATGTTTCAATTTTGACACTGAATTATTTGAAAGAGAATGAATTTATGTTACAGGGATGAGAATAATAAGCAAGTTCACACAATGCGCGAGGTAAAAATATAGCTTGACCTGATGTTTTCAATAGCAGTAGTTAATGATATTTCAATTGAATGTTGGTGAACTTACCTGTAGAAAGTGAAATGCACAAACAATAGCTTATTTGTCATACAAAGTGTAAACTTGGTGTACTCAGTGTTTTTAATGATTAGTGAATATTTCCAATCACACAGATTCAAGTATTTAATAAGCACACAGTTCTACTGAGTATTTTCTTAACATTGTTTCAGTAAAAGTTGCAAGTAGAAATGCTTCACAATGAAGACCAGGATTGTACAGCCAGAGGCAGGAAATACCATCCATGTGGTGTCAAATTTGTAATTGCCTCTGTTCTGTTCTAAAGTTGTATCTGAAAGGAGACTGATAGGAATTTGTGAATTCCTAAAGTCAGAAATTAGAGATAGGGTTTGTAAGGTAGCTAGCCCGTTTTAGTTATTTTTGAATGAACCAGCTCTAGCAGTTTCATCCCTATTTCTTTCCTACTGGACTCTGGTTCTGTTTATGGCTAAATGTGATACCTGATGAAGCCTGACGGATTAAACGTTCACAGGTGCAAGGGAATAATTGATACAGGTAAACAATGTAATATTTAGTGGTTTTATTTGCCAATCTTAACATTTAAGCCTACAAATACACACTTGGCTGAATGTTTGACCTTAGATAGTGCGGCATAACCCATAGAACTTCCACCACTTAGCTATAACAGTCGAATGATTTTCGTGATACGTCACACATTTCGTTACAGAAAATCTCGAAATTCAATTTATCGTTAGTTCTGTTACATGCTTTTACCATAGATAACAAAAAATATTTCAAGTTACCGTTAAACTACACATCACCGTATGATTTTTTTTACCTTAAAGGCAATTATTACTTAAATTATTTATGATAAATTGGTTTACTTAATTTATACAGTATTAATAAAGTGACGATGTACAGCCATACATAAAAAGATTTTCCCCTTTATTTGAAAACACTTTATGGACATACCACGTGTACGTATAGCTTCTTTTAATAATATAGGTTTCTCACTTTTCCAAGGAACACGTTCGGCATCTCCTTTTATTTTTAATTCGACACTCGGCATTGTTTGGAACGAACTACAAGATTGCTTTACGAAATCTAGCTTAGTGGCTCATAATAGACTGCTCCATCGTTGCACTTGTCTACTTTACTTTTGCTTAGTTTACATCATATTTCGTTTTATTTGCCATATCCATTGCCGAGTACGCGTTTCGCAAATTCAGAACTGGGATACAACAAACACAGCAGTGGTCGGAACACTATTCATTAAGTAATTTGTTACAACGATAATTGTTATGGCGTGACCGTCTTTTACAAGCTCTTGTACTGTATAAAATATAGTAGGCAACTATTCGACCTAAAAGAAGATTATCGAATTTTGCTAAGTTACAATTTGAAGTTTACAAATTTCAAACATGAGCACAGAATTTAAGGACATTTGAAAGAAATATGAAAAGTCAAAGAATTTGATTATTTAACAAAAACAACCTTATTCATAGCGCATCAGAAAAGGTATAACATTGTATGTCAAGAATGCTATAAAATTCTGCAAAAGAGGTAAGTAAAGTTCAACCGAAACAATTTAAAACACGTAGAACAAATAGTTTAGACAACCGTTTCCGCCATTTTATTGGTCTTTACGCTATTTCTTAATTGTCTATTGATATTGATACTATCCAGAATTGTATATTTTAGTAAGAAAATTTATATAAAGCCTCTGAATTTTGGAGCTTTGTCACAAATCCTGCTGGCCAAGCCCATTGTTGCCATCCAATTTTGACTGTTTGGCGTTGACTTCTGCAATTTCATTTGCCTTTACTCCTCATATGCGGGGAAGGAGGGGGGGGGGGAGTTGTTTGACAACTTCTATCTAGAGCTCAGCAAAACCTAAACACGGTACTGTGCTAAAGATTGATAGTGTACTTTCTCTAATGCATGCTTGTTTAAGAACGATATCACATGTAGTTACTTGTTTTGAGATATTAACAGCATTTATTAACAATTCTTGCTTAATATTATCTCAGATATAGTATTATTTCAGATTGAAAACGGAGTAGGTACAGTTATTGAGTTTAAGACTTTTTCTTAAAATGCTGAAGATACCAACATTGAATGGAGCTCAACGACTTCAAGAATAGAAAACTTCTGTAAGCTTATTTTAGTTATTCTCAAATGATATTTATTTACTGTTTCCCAAAACTTAAGTTTTATTCATACAATAACATGAAATAGGTTGCCAAAAATCTACTCAGCTACTTTTTCCAAATCAGGAGATTGAGAAGTTGTGTAATGAAATATGTTAATAATTTTGTTTCATTTTTACCGTCGTGATATAATTTCATTTCACTAATAACAATTACACTAATTTTCCTGAGATCAAGAAAGTTTGGGGTGGATTTGTTTGTTGTTGAGCTCAAAAGTTACGCAATAGGCTATCTGTGATCTGCCCACCACGGATATCGAAAACCCGATTTTTAGCGTTATAAGCCCACAGACTTACCACTGAGCATTTTCGCTGAGGAATAGGAAATTAGTTACCTTCCATTTTTTTAGCTTAGTCACGGAAAAAAGCTATTTCTAGTTTGCTAATTGTTTTTAAAAGATCAAACTTTTAAGTAATCAAGCTTGGCACCCCGTGGTCTAAAAATTTTTTTATTAATTGCCAGTTCTAAGTTTATGAAATTTATAACAACTTACCAAATTGAGTAAATTGATTTTTATTTACGGAATAAGTAACTGATGATCTTAAGTTATTATTTCGTGCATAAACAGTACTATTCATATTATTTCATAATAAGTTCCAGCTTTGACAGTAAGGATTCTTCGAAGATTATTTTTTAAGAACAGGTATGACGTTTCGATCACTTGTGTGCTTGAGAATGATCGCACCACGTGACTTGTAATAAAAAAAGTACTTAATCAGAAGTAAACTCAAAACGAAATTATTAATGCTATCATAATTTCAAAAAAAAAAAAACTCTGAGAAACTTTTTATTAACAACTTAAGTGTTGGTCACATTTTCATTAAGTTGTTATGTTATTTAATAGGCAATGATGGTTAGACGTTCAGCTGGATTTTTTTTTTAATTGGTGAATAACGAGCTTGAAGAATTTGATTGTTAGACTACAGTACATTGCAGTGCAATGAAACGTGAGTTGTTTTACAAACATTTATTTCTCTAAAATTAAAGGCAGTATTTGAAAATTATGTATTTTTGTAAAACTATACACACACACAGGATTGAGGGGAAAATGCATTATAAATATAATACTCAAATTTCACATTCATAAGGTTTTCGTACCTTTTGTCCATTACTGCAGAAATTAGGCTGGCGCGTTATGTTGTTGATATACTGCTGTTGGAAAGGGATTATAGCGTAGCGTATCACGATCCATGAGGTTTATGATTGGCCGAAACGGATATTCTCCGGGTTACCATGCCCTTTTTGTTACTATTGAAACCCCGTAGCGTCATTACAGCTTTGTAGTGCAGCATAGTAGGTAAGGCCTCTTTGTTTAAAGAAACGTTAACGGGGAAGGAGGGTCTGTAGTAAGAAACAGGCTGGAAACTGCTTTTAAGTTCGAACAAAGGTTTGTACAGTTTTTGAAACTTGTTTCTGTGTATAGATAATCTTATTTTATAGTTGTTTTAGATTGAACTGTATTTAATATTACTGTATGAAAATTTGTAACTTATAACTGCGTGTATTGCACTTTGCAGGCGGTTTTATGCAGGTATGTCATATAGTGATACTGATAATATAAAATAAATATGGCGGACAAATCTGGCAAGGGCAATTCGTACAGTTGAAGCTGTTGGCGCGTAATAGGCAAGGTAGGTTTAATATCACGTATTGAAGCTATTCGCAATTTTTCGTTATGAATTAGTAAGTACATTAGATAAAAGTGTTGTGAATGGTAGCATATACAGGTTAGGATTATGCATTGTCGATGAGCGGAGTCGCTCACTGTTTCAAAAGTATCCCAGTATTGACTATTGTGGCGACTAATGACGTATTTCTAACGTAATATGTATAAGCGCGGCTATGTCAATATGATGGATAAACGGTTTTTGACGATTTCCTTGGGGGAGCGCCATGTTGGCGGTTTGTTAGATTTTTAAAATTTTGTATAAATTATAAAGTTTATTCTTAGTTTTTAATAAGCGAAAAAAAGACATTTTATGCCAAGAACTGAAAGTAAAATACTACGTTTTAAAAAAACGTTTGGTTATACACTAATACAGGCAAACATATAATTTTAAAAATAGTGCTTGGTTATTTATTATGTAATTTTAAACAAGTTGTAACTACTCGTTTTTATGACATGGCATACAAAAGTAAGCTTTTAGAATTCATTGAGTAGATGTGTATCATGGTGTCATTTTACTTTTTTTTTTGGAACTTAAGCTGTAGAAAATTGTATTTGTAAGAATTTTGTTTGTTTGTTTCTAGCACTTTTTTTTGAAAAATGGGGACTCAACAGTTTTGTTTGAAGTGGAACAATCATCATTCCAACATGCTCTCGGTCTTCGAACAATTACTTAATAATGAAGCCTTAGTAGATGTGACTTTAGCATGTGAAGGACACAGTTTAAAGGCACACAAAGTTGTGTTATCAGCATGCAGTCCCTTCTTCCAAACTCTTTTTGTTGATAACCCGTGTAAACATCCAATTGTGATAATGAAAGACATGAGGTATGTTGATATGAAAGCCATTATTGATTTTATTTATCATGGTGAAGTGAATGTGTCACAGGATCAGCTATCTGCTCTTTTAAAAACAGCAGAAACTCTGAAAGTCAAAGGACTTGCCGAAGTGGGTGGTGAGAAACAAGCCGAAAGACAAAATGCCCAAGAAGTTAGTCAGCAACCTGTTACCTCTACCCAGACTGTTTCTGGGAATCAACATCATCGCACAGAATCCCCTCTGGTGCACAAACGTAAAAGAGGCAGACCAAGAAGGAGGTCGGGTTCAAGTCAAAGTGATACGGAAGAGCCGATACCATCCAAAATTAAGGAGCCAGATTCTCCGGAAATTATTAGTGATATAAGTAGAGATGGTTTAAATGAAAGCACTCCAGATGTTAGTCAAAGATTACCGTCGGTGTCCCAGTCAAGGGTTCCTCCTATTCCTTCCAACCAAAGCTACTCTCTCTCATCTCAGAAATCACATTCTATGTACTCGCCAGTTCCTTCACAACAAGAATCAAGTGCTACCATTGAAGAACCACCTTCTATAACAGACGGTGACTTTGATGTAGAACCATCACGTCTTATGGAGGCTACTTTAACTACGGACGCTAGTGGTGTAAGTATCAGTTACTAGTATTGAAATGTAAATGTTTTTTGTTTCAGGTGTATGTTATTCAACAATTAACTTGTTTTTATTTTAGTTACCAGTTTAGATATTTAACTCTTATTGGTATTAAGTAATTTATTTGGACTAGGCTTAGGTAATTGAGTCGAAAGCTTTTGCATTAAAAAAACGTGGTGATAGTCTTAAATAAATTATTTAATACAGTTTAAAATTTATTTGTATGTGATGTCTTATCTGCTTCTTTTTTAGGTCTCCATGTATGAATCTCAGGCCCAGGCAGCATTACCATCAACGTCCACCTCACTTGCTCTTCCACCTGCTTCGGCAGTAGAATTACCACAGTCAAATTCATTAAGTCAGGCAATCGTTCCAACATCTTTACATTCAGCATCAGATTCATCGGGGTCGGGACTAGGAAGCCAAAATACCATGGAAGGTATGTTTATTCGTTTCTCTCGTAGTCGGGAGTTGATGTGCTATAGATGAAACCAAGAAAAGGCAGGTTTTAATTTAAAATGTATCGAATTATGCAGAAAATTGAGGGTACGTTCTATAGACATTTGTCTTGGCTCTTAATGTTTTTTTGGTATTCACTAATGTGTTTATGCTGTTAATGCGCTATTAAGTAACTACTTAATACGTCCCAGACGATAGATAGAATTACTAATTCCTGTATCATTTTTAGGGATTTTTTTTATTTAAAGTTTCAACATTTTTCTACAGTACTTTAAATTTTAAAACATTTATTACTGAGGCTGTGTACTGTGTCCAGCGAAAAATAAGTCTGACATTTCAGACCTGTCGTTTATCACGCAGATATTAAACCACTAGTATCTTTCGAGGAGCCTCCTATCGGAGTTACCAGTCATTCACATGATAGTAGTAGTACAAATGCAGTTTTACCGTACATGGACACATCAGGAGTACCTGCGATCCCGGGCCCAAGTAGCTTTCAACCTGACATGAGCATGCAACCTTCACCTCAACAAACTTCACAAGGTAGGTTAAGTTTTGTTGTCTTTTTCATTTTACGTGGAGCTGGATGAAAAGAATTTCTTTTAGATGTTCGATTTACTTGGGTAAAAGTTACCGTGTTGCTGGATTCACTTTTGAAATCGGACTGTCAAGATACCTTTTTTTTTTTCATATTAAATTTTGCATTACCAACATTAGGACAGAAGGTTTTAACTCAAGTCAATGTTTTACTATGGAAACAGTGCATCTGTTTTTATAGATCTGCAGTGAATTTCTGCTAATTATTACGTACTTGGCAAAACGTGATAAATATGAATATCGAACTCGCATAAAGCAGTAACATTACAAAATTATTTTTTTAGTAATATGATTGTAATCTTCTTTTAGTTATGTTGTATAATTTTTTTCATCCAGTTTCATTTTGGAGTGTGTTTTCTTTTTTAATTTGAGCCTCTACGAACTTGGAATGATTTGGATGCACGTGGCTGATTACCAAATAATTTGTGAATAGAAACTGTAGAGACCCATCATTAGTTAGCTATCGAAGGTAATAAACTTTCACCCTGTCCATTAGAAAAGTTTGTTGGTGGACAACAATATTTTCATATGTAGTTGTATACCTCCACCCCAAATCAACATTTACTATTGTGTTAATGTCTATTATTTCTGCAAGGAAGGTTTGAAATATTGTCCATCTATTGGCGTGCTCTTCAACACAATAACGCCCCCCCCCCATATTTAATAAGTTTTGTATGCTTCTTGGTGTATCTAGATCAGCCTCTAATGCTGTTAACAGTGTGAAACTGCACACATACTATTTATAAGTTTACTCCACAGTTCACTCTGAATGAAATGATATGTGTGCATCCATGGTTTAAGTTGCCTATTTCCAAGTTGGTAGAAGCAACAGTAGTATTAAAAGAGCCCAGGAGAAGCACGAGATAAATGGTGTGGATCTTGGAACTTAAGTAAAGATTCCACATCATATGTATTTAAAATAAAATGTCATTTGGTACTGTATGAATTTTGTACAGTAGTTCGAGAAGACTGTTGCATACAATGGAAATTTTAATATGGAATCTTTACTTGTGGTTTTCAAAGGTAAGTATTTTAAATCTTGGTTATTGGGAATTTGTTTTATTGGAACTTTATTTATTTCAATCGTTCATTTCAAATTACTGATGCATTATGTTGAAGGCTTCACATTATAAGATTTTATATCTAATTTTGATGTGTGAAGTAACTATAATTTTTCTTGTAATATTAGTATCTTTGATTCACTAGTGCCTAATTACTGAATTATGAAAGTTGTAAGTGATATATTAATAAAAAAAACTTTTTATTGGTGTGTGTTTTTCTTCCAATGAAGTCTTAAGAGTTAAATTTGCGCGAGGTTGTAATAGATATATGTGCACCAGAGCTGAAACAAAACAAAAAATTGCCTAATGTGGAGAATACTGGGAAGATGGAAAATTGTTCCAGAATGGTAGCAGCAATTTTGAGATGTTAATTACCAGAGATGGGCAAGTCTTTTTTTCTTGTGTGTGTGTTTTGTCTTGTAGTTATGATGTCCACAGGATGGTGACTAATTATAGCCAGTGGCTAGAGAGGTAATAGGGTAAAGGTTGATTAAATGTTAGTCTCATAATCTGTGGACATCTTTGCTGTAGTTTGTTATTGCCTAAAAGATTTGTTTTTTTTTTGGATAACTAAAATATATAGTTTAATCTACTGAAAATTAAAAGGATTTTCTCCTCGCATTTTAAAGGTGAGTTAATTAGCATTTTATTTTGAATTTAAATGTCAGATTTTTATTTTGTCACGTGGTGTAACGGAGAATAAATGGTGAGTTAATATTAGTTCTGTGTAAATTGGATATGTCAAGTTTCTGTTGCTGTATTTAGCCTAAGGCTAAGGGTAAAAACAGGTATGTGGTAATGGCAAAAGAAACTTGAAAATCGTGATTACTTTTAAAAACTGAGACTAGTGAGTTAGACAATGTTAGTTTTGTGTTATTTTACCTGATGTGACCATGTTTTTCAGCAATGGTGTTTTGTAAAATTTAGCCTATGGCTAGGGTAATTAAAAGGTGAGTAGTGCCATCAAACCCTATTTTTTGTTGCAGGTAGGTTTTCTTTTATCTTATTTAAATTGTTCAGAATAAGAGGTAAGTTAATCGTGGTTACATAATAAAGCCTTGGTTGTGAGGGAAAGATGTTTTAGTTGTATTTTCTTTTGTTTTGGATCTGGTATGGGTAAGTAGTAAACATTTAGTACAGGACTCCACGAGCTTTCATTTAAAATTTATAATATTTTTAGCCTTTGGCTAGCTACTTTGTTGATTGTGTGTTCAATGCTGATTTCATGATGCAAAAATTAAAGAAATGTGTATTCAGACTTATTGTTCCATATTTTGTTTTAGAGAAAAATATCAAATGTTGAACATAGTTAAGTATTGAAAGTTTTGTTCACTTAAACTGGAATTACTAATTTATTTGAAGATTGCATAACGAAAATTAGTTATAAATGAAATATTTTTGAAAGACATATGATTAGATAAACTGATATTGGTATAAATTTTAAAATCTAGTTGAAATAACTGGAACTTACATAAATTCATTCGTCTAATACTAATACCAACGTTATTTGCTTCAAAATCGAAGGAATTTTAGTGTACTATTATAATTCGGTTATACATATAGACAATTTCAGTATAAACTTACTTTTAAAAGGCAATAATATGAACGACTTACTGAGACAAATTTTTCGTTGTGTTAATGCTGTGGAGTAAATCAGGTATGTATAGCATTCAAGGAAAGACATCTCGGAAGAGCACAGAACTAAAGAAGATAGACTGGCACATGTTAAGGAAGAATGGACGGGGTGTT
The DNA here is from genome assembly GCF_000517525.1 of Limulus polyphemus. Classification (NCBI taxonomy): domain Eukaryota; kingdom Metazoa; phylum Arthropoda; class Merostomata; order Xiphosura; family Limulidae; genus Limulus; species Limulus polyphemus. The sequence goes on along the minus strand of NW_013666615.1, from coordinate 234,522 downwards.
TATGCACATTAGTTTACTTTTCCCAATGTATTACAATATCAGTTATACTTAAAAAAATAAATATACGAGAAATCTCAAGTATCTATTTCAAAATGTATAAAGTCGGATTCTATCTTAGAAAGTTATAAGATTTAAAAAATTCAATACAGTCATACGTAATTCCGTTATGGTCATGTAAAAGTTATTCAGAGTAATGCAGTAAAAATGATCTTGACAGGCTAAGATTGTGTAATTAAACGCCTGCATGTCTGTGAAGCTAAAAACTAACTTGGTATTACTATGAAATGTGGGTGAATATTGAGTAATCTTGGCATTTTTATTTAATATTAAAACCTGAGAATCTACGCTAAAATTTGTCAAAGTGGCAGAATATAACGGTTAATAACTCAGGCCTGCGATGGTTTTATTGTCTTGAAATGTTTACATGTTCCGTAATTTCTATACGCTGAATCCGAAAATATCCATTTTTTTCCCCCATCACGTACAGATTTATCACAAAACTATAACGCAATACATAAAAGAAAAACCACAACACCTAGTTTTGGAAACTACAAAACTTAAGATTTCAAAAAAAATCAGGATGAATAAAGATGCAAATTCGTTTGACATCAATGTTCTTTTCTTCAGTTTGTATTTTTGTAAACATAAATATTCATTGTGGTAAACGAAATAATAATTTGATCCAAGTTTTTTTTCTTTCGGATTTGTTGAAAATTCTTGCGTAACCAAAAAAAAAGTTTTCTTTCCAAATCTGCTTAGCTAAATTATGAAAAATCTGTTAGTAGAACCAAAACAACTTGTATGAAGTTAAAATTTCCCAGGCCTGTGTTAGTAAAAGGGAAGATAATCGTCAATTACTACCTGTGTATGTTGCTTCAAGTTTTGTTTGGAGAGAAACTGATGTTTAGAAATTCGCGAATTATATATGGTAGTTTTCAAACGCTTGTAAATTAATAACTTTAGATCAATTTCCGATAAATAACTGGCAAATAAATTTGTTTGTTATGCGGGAAAACTAGATTTATAAATATTTTTTGTACTTGAAATTTAAAAATTGATAAGCGCAAGTTAGTCTGAAAGTTTTGGTTAAATAAAATTGGTTATATGTAGCTGGGAATAAATTTAATGAAAATAATGTTGGAGAAGCATTTTGTTTTAAAACTTGTCATAATTATCAAAAGATAATTGTTTGTGCGATTAACGTATAGGATAAACTTTTTGCAATAGAACGTAAAACCAAATGTATTTGAATGCATGTCAGTTATGAAATTTGATTATCTTTTCTGTTAACAGATAACAGATTTGAAAATAATTATTTCGTGCAGTATGAAATTCATAATTAATAATTTCCAGTACTAACAAAATAGACCGCAATATAAACACGAAATAAAACTGCCCTTTGAGAGTTGAAAATACAAGACATTAATTATTGAGTTTGCAGTAAATTAAACTTGGATTTGGTATTGTGCAAGACTAGATATCTAATGTTCATCCCCGCAAGTATAGACCTACTGTTTTCACGTAAGTGATGTGAACTTTTCTAAAATATCATGAAAGATGATTTGTCATGAGGATTAATACTTGTGTAGGTGAGGGTACGTGTGTGGATTTGGCGTATCAGAATATTTCAGGAGGCGTTTGTAAAATAGCACTTTTGAATTAACCTCGAAGGTGTGTGCGTTATTCAGTCGGAGAAAACTGGTTCGATAATAAAAAAAAAATCTGAAGGTGTTATAAGTGGAGTTCGTCTAACTGGTATAATGACAGGTGCGGTAATTCAGGCAGTGGCGGTAAAAAAAAAAATTCCTTTGTATCACGTACGTGTGAAACTGTAAGACAAGGATGAGTCCAATAGGAATGGTGTAAAACGACATTCCGAAGTAAGTATTTTATTATCACATGGATGCTTAAACCATGTTATATTGTTTTCCAAAATACTTTTTTACATGTTTTTGTAAATATTTTTATTTCGTTGTCTTTATTTGGAACTGAAATATTTCACTAATACAAGTATCGATTAAATATTACGAGGCAAATACCATTGGACAGTAACAGAAGTGGAATAAAAATTTTAAGAGTATTCGAAGTGAATTTCCATTTTAAGGCATAATCGTAGACAATAGTATAACACCAAGACGTAACTAGTATAAACTAATACCACAAACAAAATGTAGTTTTTATTACGAAATAAATGCGGAACTTAAGATAGACATGTGCAGAAAACATTTAGAAACAGAAATATAATAAATCATCGAGAAACTGATAGCAATACATTTCTGTTACAATATTTGTTTGTTTTGAATTTCGCGCAAAGCTACACGAGGGCTATCTGCGCTAGCCGTCCCTAATTTAGCAGTGTAAGACTAGAGGGAAGGCAGCTAGTCATCACCACCCACCGCCAACTCTTGGGCTACTCTTTTACCAACGAATAGTGGGATTGACCGTCACATTATAAAGCCCCCACGGCTGAAAGGGCGAGCATGTTTGGTGGGATGGGGATGCGAACCCGCGACCCGCAGATTGCGAGTCGAGTGCCCTAACCACCTGGCCATGCCGGGCCTTTTTTGAAGGTTAAAAATTAAAGTAAAAGTTAAAGTGCAACTGGAATAAAATACCTTTTATTTACCTAGACCAGTAGTTCTCAAAATTTTTCGTCTCCTAACTATTTTGGCAGGGTAAAAGACCCCACGAACCACCTACCGGTCCTACTACATTTGTTTTCGCTTGCCACCTCAAAAAAAAAAAAAAACGCATCAGAAGTAACAGGAAAAATGGCACTACTTTTCCATTTTGAATTAGTCCGCTAACCATACTTTGAACAGAGGCGCAAGAACTGAATAAACAAGAACTGAAAACATACTCAAAATCTACGTATCTCCAGTGGTAGAGTATGCCTGCCCAGCATGGCTAAATGTAACCAAATCACAAATAAACAAATTACAGACAATCCAAAACGCAACAATTACGAAAGCATGTAGAGTTCGTAGAAGCACTATCACAACCTATTTACATAATTATGCAAACATCCCCATTTTATCAGACAGACTTCTAAATTGATCAATAGATTACTTCAACCAAAAATTATACAAAAATACATCACTAAAAACTCTGAAAAACTTTATCATACACGATGAAAATAGGCCTAAGTACCTCTCACCATTAAATCTTGTAGATTCATTATGTAACCTACGGCCACCTACTACTGGGCAAACCGGCAGCTAGATATAGTGTTAATTTTATTTTAAAAGGGCTTTTTATGCAATAATAAGATTAATATTGTATGTTTTAATAGAGACATCTATGAAACTATTGGAGGAAACAATACTTTAGGTAGATAAACAACGAAAGAGCGAAATATTTGTCGGAAAACACGTAAAAACTATGTTGTACATCCATGGTCATGGCCTGAAAAGGGGCCACGCGTGTATGCGAATGAATAAATGTTGCGCGCATGCTCGACCAAATAATAACGGAGAACTAATGTGGGATCCATCTAAAACATCCAAGAACTAAACCAACAGTCAAGGAGGGGTAGAGGTCTAGGGTGCACCTGATCCTCCCAGGCTACACGACCAAAAGAACGACCAGAGCTGGAGAGAAATCCACACTTTGAAAACCTCTGAACTAGAGCATTTTACTTTCACGCCAGATACATTTTCTGTTTGTTTGTTTGTTTCTAGTTCGAGAATTTTGTTACAGTTTGAATGCTCAAAAGTGGGTTTAACTGTATAAAGAATTACTTCAGACAATCCCCCATTCTTTGATAGCATTACTGGGTTTGCACTTGATGTAATAAAACATGGTACCGTCTATATCAGTTTGTTATTGATGTTAAGCACAAAGCTACACAAAGGGCTATTTGTGGTCTGCCTACCACAAACAAACAAACAAGCAAAAAAGTAAACCTTGTTAAGCAAAATACACAACTTCATTGTTTTAAAAGAATAAATGTATAGCATTGGCTTACATAACTGAGCCTTTGTTCTCAATGGTTGTAGTTAAAAATATTAATTTTCTCAGTTTCTCGTATATATGTATATATATATCAGTGGCGTAGGAAGCGGGGGTCACCCACTTTTAAATGTGTTCCAGTAAAAATGCATTGAAATTAGGAAAATTACGCTCAGAAAAAGTAGGAGAATGCATAAACTTTAATCTAGAACCCAAAAGCTTCCAAGGCTATAAGGCAACCTCTGCAGCAGTTATGTTCGATTAAATTGCTTACTTTGTGCAAATATATTTTAAGTTATTAATACTAGATTAGGTTTACGTTTGTTTGGCCTGTTGTTAGAGTGTAAAGCAGTAACTAGCAGACTTGATATCTTCTTCTTTATACTGAAAACGCAACACCCATTATTTAAAAAAAAAAATGTGCAAAATATGTCACATAAAACTATTAGTAACTAATTAAATAAAGTCCAAATTAATTAATAACAGGGTAAAATATATAAAAAGTAGCAGAGGGTTATTGCTGGCCAGTTGTTTCCCTGTGCTCGGTGGCTTGAAAATGTAGAAGTCAGAGATCTATAACTGAAGAACCTATGCTTTGGAAACTGTTTAAAAAATTGTCTCGAGTGTAACCATAATATTTTACAAAACGCTGTTCTGGACAATGCTGCTTAGTATAACACGTCACAACAATGTCACAAAAGTTATCAGTTGAACATTGACTATTGTTTATTAATATTTCCTTACCTTTTCCATGATGTTCGACTTAATCGTTGTTTTCTCTCCAGCAGCTTTAGCAACTTTTACTTAAGACCATCTTTGGCCCATATATATATATACACACATATATGAGTGTGTGTGCATGCGCATGCGTGAGAATGTGAATACTTGTATTCGGGCAATAAATAATAAAGATTTTCTCCGAAGAACAAACCAGTTTCTAATATGTTCTTTTTTTTCTCTCTTCTACTGAGCGCCATATAATGACAAGCGTCCGAGACTTCTTAGAACTTGTTGTCCTTGCTTTCTTCAGAATATATATATATATATACATAATTAGATGAACTTTCCCCTAGCGCTATGTTCTCAGTCAGTTAAAGTTGGGCATTACCCAAGGTTTTGAACTCTTAGTGTCGAAGCTTCTGGGAATATGTTCTTGCAGGTACTACATCTTATCACACAAAGTTTGAAAAGTAGTTCTTAAAGAGATAAACTACCGATTTTTAGTTTAGCGACATTATTATCGTCTATGCTATTTCTTATTTTATTTTAATCACATATCAACTTAATTAATATTTCTAAGTTATGATACACTGAACAACTATTTCAGACTTCATTTAATTTTAATTAGGTGACGTAACAATGCTATCAAGGTTGGCGGGTTTTCCCATGATGTTTACTTTTCTCAAAAGGACGTTAAACAACTTTTTAGGACCATTAAAATTAACTATTATTCAAAGTAGTTCATATGTAATAAGGTGAGTTATAAAACAAAAATAATTTTTAAATGTTAAATTTCATTGTTTCGACGAAACATTTTGTAATGAATTCTGAATCATCAATATGGGGGTTTTAGAGGAAGGAAACAAAATATACAATTCAGAACAATCGACGCCTAAATACATTTATAAAATTCCCAATAATTTTTTATTATAACAATCTTATAGCTAGAAAGAAAACATAATGCAGTTAAGGCTGTTGTTGTTGATTTAGTGCAAACCTATACAATGGGCTATCTACACTCTATCCATCGCGGGGAATTGAATATTGTAAATTCGTTAACGTACCATTAACCAGCTGGGGACTACAAGTAAGGATTTCTATGCAGTAATCTAGAGATTCTAGACCAAAGTGTGTTCATAACATTTTATAAGCTCGGGCGTTATTGTTAATTTCCGATTAAAGTGAGGAACAATTTACATAATATAAGGAATTTTATACATTTCTAATGAAACATGGCGATCATTTGATTGTTTGAAGTTAAGCACAAAGCTACACAATGGGCTATCTGTGCCATGCCCACCACGTGTATCGAAACCAGGTTTCTGGAGTTGTAGTTTGTTGCTTGTTTGAAGTTAATCACAAAGCTAAACAATGGGCTATCTGTGCCATGCCCACCACGTGTATCGGAACCAGGTTTCTGGAGTTGTAGTTTGTTGTTTGTTTGAAGTTAAGCACAAAGCTACACAATGGGCTATCTGTGCCATGCCCACCACGTGTATCGAAACCAGGTTTCTGGAGTTGTAGTTTGTTGTTTGTTTGAAGTTAAGCACAAAGCTACACAATGGGCTATCTGTGCCATGCCCACCACGTGTATCGAAACCAGGTTTCTGGAGTTGTAGTTTGTTGTTT
>NW_013666615.1:225345-227299 GCF_000517525.1 Limulus polyphemus | reverse complement strand
CGTGTCACCTGAAAAAGCCACTGTCGAAGAGGAAACTCGACTCGGTTATGAGAAGGGAAACGGTGAAGGCCTTGATGAAGTTACTACCACTGATGTGACTGTTACCAATGATAGGACGTTTCCTGATGAAGCAGAAGCCAACGAGACGGAGAACAGTACGGAAGAAGATACGTCCCGTAAAATTAAAAGACTTTGTTGAATTTTAATTTTGTGTTTGTAAATTCTGTACATTTACTTAAGTTATTGTTAATTATCTATTGGTTTAATGTAAATGGCTATTGTTCGGGACGAACAATACTAAGGAAGGGGCAGTGTTACGACAGCGGAAGTCACGTGACGCTGGTAACATGTCATGAGTTTCTAGAATGATCATGACTTTTCCTGGTAACTCTAGTCTTTTCCAGGCGCCCTCTATTTTTGTATATAAGCCCGGCAAATAAAGCGGAGAGAGAGAATAATGGCAGATAGGGAGATATAGAGACAGATAATCGAGTCAAGTAGCAAGTAAAATGCGTGAATCGTTATGAATTATAGCGTATGTTTAAGCTAAAATGACTGTGGAAATTCTGTGTATTGCAAAGTTGTATTGAGAAAGAATAAAATAGTTTTATTTAAGAAATGACTTGTATCGCTGAAGTCCCTCGGGAAGAATTTATACAGGAAATTAACAAACGACCAGAAATGTAACAACACAGTAAAAGCAATCTTCATTTTGAATACAGAAACAACACGGTATGATTTTTAAATTAAGAACAAAGGACAATCTCCTGTACTTGTATGGTATTTTCCAGCTCATGGATGTACCTCAAAGTAGGTAGTTAGGATCTCTAACAGGAAGCTCCAACATACAGAGTATTGAAGTCTGTTTTTCTTTGATATGCAACCAAATACATCACATAAGAAAGAAAGTTCAAACCAATATACATATCACAAATATTTCAGGAAACAAAAACAGAATAATACTTACAATACAAGACGAAGCAAAAACAAAAGAGAAAGAGAGAGAAAAACAACAACAACTAAGAGTATAAGTGTCCCACGGGTGGGCGCGAAACCGTGAGAATAAATAAGAAGGACTTTTATTAAGGCTTTCCGTGTTCCAGTGTAACCTCTATGAGTAAACTAATCTAAATAAATATACTGAAAAAATACAAGTTAAAATAGAATGCATTGTAAAAGCAAAGTAAGTAATACCCAAGTGGAGTTTGGATTTCACTATAAATCTACGTTGTTTAATGCCCAAATTTCAATTTCCCAGAAATCAGAATCCATGAGAATCCAAACTGAAATAAAAGAGAGAGAGAGTGCGTACATTAATGTTCACAAGAGCTCTAAAATCTCTCACAGCCATAAACAAAGAAAGTCAGCAGACACATTCACTGAGGTTCTGATGAAAACTTACATGTTGCAAAACCTATGAAATTCTGATGCATCTTGGGCAAACATAGCTTTAAATATGACAATAAACCCCAGTAAATTAATAAATAGAAAGCCATAATCTGTGCTCAGCCCACAGTGACTGAGTGCGCTGTGTGTTTGTAAAGGCCATGGTTGCCCTTAGCTATTATCTGACAAAAAAAACAATTGTTTCGTTAACCACATAACCAGTCATTTTTCTTGCAGGAAAAATATACAACAATTTGATTACTAACACATCCTGAGCAGCTAATACTGAAAGAGAGGGTTCAGTCACTTCCTGGAGTACATTAGTACTGCATTCAAACATAGAACTGCGAAATATACGATAACTTAGAAACAATTACACAGTAACTAAAGGAATGAAAAATGCGTAATATAGTCCCATACAACACTGGATAGAAATTCTAAGTTCTCTGTAAATCTGTATAAGTTGCAAATCTCCGTGATTTCTGTTTTAGTCTGAGAAAATATCATATTGTTACGACATGGGTAGTCACGTGACGCTGGTAACACGTCATGATATTCTAGAAGATTC
>NW_013666615.1:221668-224345 GCF_000517525.1 Limulus polyphemus | reverse complement strand
ATAAAAAAAAGAAGATGGAAACGAGAAGCGGCAAATCAAACTACAGCTTAGCAGTTTTGATGGCAGCAATACAAGAACAAGAAAAGAAACAAGAAGAGAGACAACAGCAGTTGCAAGAAAACCTGCAACAGTGGCAGCTTGAACAGCAAAATAAACAAGAAAAGAAACAAAAAAGAAATTACAGCAGTGGTTGGAGGAAAAAGAAAAGAAACGAGAAGAACGAGAAAATAAATAGGAAGAAAGTCTCCAACAGTTGCAGGAAAGTCAACAACAGTGGCAAAAAGTACAAATGGAAAACATTATTCAATTTCAACGCAAATTAAATACATTTAAGGATGATTTATTGTGTTTTACATAAGGAGGATACATTAACCATCGGCTTAATCAGCCCCAGACAACAGCAAGCCCCTTCCAGACACCGCAGCTAAACCCTAAGGTAGACATCTTCAGTCCTGTTAGAAGTCCCATCCCAGATATGAATGTCAGTAATAGGAGTGATCTAGTATGAAGAAAGCCACAGGAATTCGATGGGAAGATACTGTGGGAAGAATATAGAGCACAATTTGAACTACTGGCAAAGATGAATGGATGGACAGAGGAGCAGAAAGCAGTATATCTGGCAACGAGCTTGAAGAGACAACCACTGGAAATACTTGGACAGTTGTCAGCAGACGACAGGCACAACTATAGAGCACTGATAGATGCTATAGAACTCAGGTATGGAACCCAAAATCAGTCCGAAGTCTACAGGGCTAGGTTTAGGACGAGAGTCCGTGCTAAAGGGGAGAGCCTGCAAGAGCTGGCACAGGACTTGGAAAGTATGGCACACAAGGCCTACTCAACTGCACTACCAGAACTCCTCAAGTTGTTGCTGAGGGCTCAGTTTGTAGACGCCTTGGACAGTCCACAACTGAAAATACAAGTGAAGCAAGCACACCCCACTACTATGCAGGATGCAATGGCCAGAGCTCTTGAATTAGAATCTTATGTTAAGTCCAGCACAGAGGTATGAAGGTTGGTACAGTAATCAGGATTCAAGGCCTGAAAAGGTCAACTTTCAGAGAGGTTTGAGGGACTTTGCTGGCACTGTAACACACCTGGGCACAAGAAAGCTCAATGCTGGAAACTTCAACACAGGGAAGATGCCATAGCAGGAAAGGCTGCTACCCAGAAAGGTTGTTGGAACTGTGGAGAGCAAGGACATATGAGGAGCCAGTGTATGAAGAATACCACCAATAAGTCAGCCTTAAGGAAACCAGTAGTGGTTGGTGCTGAGGGACCCCGCCAACCCCCATCGTGAAAGTCCCAACAGCTAGGTGTAAAATGCCAAGCACACATAGTGTCTACGTCACAGGAAAGCTGGATGGCCAAAGGTGCAACTTATCATAGATTCTGCATCTCAGCAAACCGTTGTGAGTATCAAGATGCTATATCACAAAGGAGTACCAGAAGCCATACAGAAACTCTGTGGTGTGACAGGCCATTCTGCAAAGTTGTGGGGATCAGTGTGGGTAACTATTGAGCTCATAGGCACGAAGGACAGACACAAAGTATACTTGGCTGACATTGAAGACCAATGCATTATTTGGATTGGACTATTTATTACCGAAGAAGTTTGTAATTAATTTTGATAAAATGACGTTTGGGAACAACAAACGCCAAATTCCGGTAACTCTCAAAAGAGAGGTTGTGCTAACCAGGTGTTATCAAGCCGAAGTCAAAGTGACTGAAGGAGTTGATGATGGTGAAATGGAACCAGGTATAGATATTAAAGCAGAGCAGGAGAAAGACCAAGATTTGAAGCCAATAATTGATTTTTTAAAAGCAAATGTTTTGCGCCCTGCTTGGGAGAAGGTGTCTAGTCTAAGCCCTGTAACAAAAAACTATTGGGCACAATGGGACCAGTTGAAGCTTGATGATGGTATTCTTCTCTGGAGATGGGAAAGTGATGACCTGGCAAATGGTTATACCGAGAAAGTTACGGGAAGTTGTGCTGCGCCAATCCCAGGATAGTTTGACAGGAGGACATCTCTGAGTTAAGAAGACATTGAGTCACCTACGACAGTGATTTTACTGGACAGGTATGAGGCAAGATGTGGAAGAATGGTGCAGGACCTGCAGTATATGTTGTGCTAAAGGGGGAACCAAGCATAAGGGACGTGCTCCAAGGAAGTTATATCAAGTTGGTGCACCGATGGAAAGAGTAGCCATTGACATTGCTGGTCCTCTGCCCCAAAGTCGTGCTGGTGACAAGTATATTTGTGTGGTGATGGATTATTTCACCAAGTGGCCTGAGGCATATGCAATACCAAATCAGAAGGCTACAACTGTAGCTTCAGCTATCAGTGATTTTTTCTTCAGATTTGGTATGCCATATGAACTGCATTCAGATCAAGGCCGTAACTTCGAATCAGCTGTGTTCCAAGAATACTGCAAGTTGTTTGGCATCCGAAAGACCAGGACAACACCACTTCACCCACAGTCCGATGGGATGGTAGAAAAGTACAACTGGTCACTAGGACAGGAATTGGCAAAGTTTTGTAATAGCTACCAAGATGACTGGAATGTCTTACTCCCTCCACTGTTGATGGCCTATAGGACAGCAGAGCATGATGCCACTGGATACAATCCAGCAAAGCTGAAGTTTGGTCGGGAACTTCGGTTGCCAATGGATCTG
>NW_013666615.1:215746-220750 GCF_000517525.1 Limulus polyphemus | reverse complement strand
ATTCTTGTCTGGAGATGGGAAAGTGACGACCTGGTAAACACTTATACCGAGAAAGTTACGGGAAGTTGTGCTGCATCAATCCCATGATAGTTTAACAGGAGGACAGCTCGGAGTTAAGAAGACACTGAGTCACCTACGACAGAGATTTTACTGGATAGGTATGAGGCAAGATGTGGAAGAATGGTGCAGGACCTGCAATACATGTTGTGCTAAAAGGGGACCCAAGCATAAGGGACGTGCTCCAATGAATTTATATCAAGTTGGCGCACCAATGGAAAGAGTAGACATTGACATTGCTGGTCATTTGCCCCAAACTCGTGCTGGAAACAAGTACATTTGTGTGGTGATGGATTATTTCACCAAGTGGCTTGAGGCATATGCAATACCAAATCAGGAAGCTACAACTGTAGCTTCAGCTATTGGTGATTTCTTCTTCAGGTTTGGTATGCCATACAAACTGCATTCAGATCAAGGCAGTAACTTTGAATCAGCTGTGTTCCAGGAATGCTGCAAGTTGTTTGTCATACGAAAGACCAGGACAATGCCACTTCATCCACAGTCTGATGGGATGGTAGAAACTTACAATTGGACACTGGGACAGGAATTGGCAAAGTTTTGAAATAGCCGCCAAGATGACTGGGATGTCTTACTCCCTCTACTGTTGATGGCTTATAGAACAGCAGAGCATGAAGCCACTGGATACACTCCAGCAAAGTTGATGTTTGGTCAGGAGCTTCGGTTGCCAGTGGATCTGATAACAGGACGCCCACCTTACGAAGAGTTGCCTGAAAATGTGTCAGAGTTCGTGAAAGTGTTATCGGAAAGGATAGATGATATTCACCATCAAGTGCGTTCAAACTTGAAAACGTCTGCTGATTCGATGAAGCTATGTTATGATAAGAGATCTACTGAAGTCAGTTTTGTACTAGGAGACAAGGTTTGGTTGTATAATCCCAGGAAGACCAAAGGGAAGTCTCCTAACTTGTCATCTCCATGGGAAGGCCCATATGACATAGTGGACGGTCTCTCAGACGTGACTTTTCGAATTAAATGTGGTCGGCGAGGTAAACCAAAGGTGGTGCATGACAACAGGCTTTGGTGTTATCATGGTCCAGGACATTTCAGTTGGGTTGAAGTGAACAATGGAACAAATGACGCCGTTGAAGACATGTCACCTGAAAAAGCCACTGTCGAAGAAGAAACTCTACCTGGTTTAGAGAAGGGAAACGGTGAAGCCATTAATGAAGCTACTACCACTGTGTGACTGTTACCGATAATGGAATATTTCCTGATGGAGCAGATAAACCCCACATGAAGCAGAAGCCAACGAGAGGGAGACCAGTACGGAAGAAGATAAGTCCCGTAAAATTTAGAGACTTTGTTGAATTGTAATTTTTTGTTTGTAAATTCTGTACATTCAATTAAATTATTGTTAATTGTTTATTGGTTTAATGTAAGTGGCTATTGTTCGGGACGAACAATACTAAGGAAGGGGCAACACTTGACAGCGGGGGTCACGTGACGCTAGTAACACGTCATATTCTCGAAGGTTCGTGAATGCTCGAGCGTTTACTAGACTTCGGTATTCTTGTATATATAAGACCGGTAAGAAGTGACGGCAACAATGTAATTGAACTGCGGACAGAGAGAGACGTATTGTTGAGTTGAGCACGTGAGTCGTTAGTTGTGAATTATAGTGTTTGTTTTAGCGTGACTGTGGAAATTAAGTGTATTGCAAAGTTGTATTCAGAAAGAATAACCCAGTTTTATTTAAGAAAAGACTTGTATCGCTAAAGTTTCTTCGGAAAGAATTTTTACGGAAAATTAACTAACGACCAGAGATGTAACAATATTCTTATGACAGCGGAAGTCACGTGACGCTGGTAACACTTCATGAGTTTCTAGAAGGATCATAACTTTTTCTGGCAGCTCTAGTCTTTTCTAGGCGCCCTCTATTTTAGTATATAAGCCCGGCAAATAAAGCAGAGATAGAAAAATTGCAGATAGACAGAGATAGAGACAGAGAATTGAGTCAAGTGAACGGTAGTGACGGTAATATAAAGTGTGTGTTTTGTTATCGAGATTGCAAACGTATTGACTGTGGAAATTCTGTGTAATATAAAGTTGTATCGAGAAATAATAACCTAGTTTTAGTTAAGAAAGGACTTGTATTGCTGAAGTTTCTCAGAAAGAATTTCTATGGGAAATTAACAAACGAACAGAGACCTAACAATAATATGTAGTTAAACTATAACATCAAATTTTCCTTCTCTGTAAATCTGTATAAGTTGCAAATTTCTGTGATTTCTGTTTCAGTCTGAGAAAATATCATATTATGTACTTAAACTATAACATCAAGTTTTCCTTGGGTAACTAATGCTAATACATGACTGATCATTTTGCGATTATTTATTTTTTCAAGGGGATAGCAAACACTTGATATAACAGTGATGACAAACCTATGTTGTAAATCAGAAATATCAATTTTAATTTTGATCTGTGAAAGTAAATTATTAACTCCTAAGGGATCAAGAACGTATCTCAATTTTAATGGCATTAATAAAACACGCGTATTGAAGCAGTTAGGTGTGAAATTTTATTCCTCTCTCTTAATTTTGTATTTCATATTCATATTTAATTGTTAGCTTCTTTAAAAAGTTGCTCGGCCTCGTGTAATGCCATAATTTGTAATGTTTCACGCAAATATATATATATATATATATATATCTGTATCACATGCTTGATCTTGTCAGTTACTACTTTTTCAAATCAAAATAATAAGCACCGTCTAAATATGCATTCCCGAAAATGAAATTATACATTTAAAAATATTGCGGTAGGTTACAATTTAACTACAAGCTATTTTCACCTCTGTTACCCTAAGGTTTTTTTATTGTTAATATCTTATATTATCATATTTGTAATACTGTAATTTGTAAAACTAAAAGTTGACACAACAAAGGACGAAATTGTAATAGTTTTATTCTAGTAATAGTATTACTATTAGTATTGAGTCAGTGAGTGTACAAACTCTGAGTCTTAGCATTGTTTGTATGTTATTAGGGTTTTGCACTAGAAATTGATTAATATTATTTTAAGTGATAGAAAATATAAATAAGTAAGCTTTACTTATTACTGACGTTGAGACTGAGTGAGTAAAACTACGAACTCGGTAGGCCTACTTGCGCACTAATTCGTTATTGGATTTGAAATTTGAACGATCGCAGTCATGTCATTTTTATGATGTGTAATTCACGAGAGAAAAATAAAAAAGTAAGTTCAACTTATGAATCTTACCAAAGCATAACAAATTAAATTTATAGAGCTCTATTAGTATTAAATTTAAAATCAGGTATACTTGTTAATGTTGTTTCTAAAGTAATGTGTGTGGTGTTTCAAAATGCTTTTTATTCATACATGATACAGTGATCCTATACTTAATATATATTCTAATTCTTTCGATTTGTCATGTTCAAGGTTAATGATGAGAGTTGGAATTCCTCAAAACTGGTATAATTCAGTGATAAATGGTAAATTGAATGATTGTTTGGGCTTCTCATTTGTTTTTTACTTAAATTTAGTATCTTATGTGACGAAGTACTGGTTTCAATGTGTTTTAACTTTTATAGTAATTAACATTATTAATGTAAAAATCATGTCAATGTTTCACTTATAAACATTGCCACTGGACATGATTTTTATGCTGACTAGAATTCCTTTGTAGTAATTAACATTATTAATGTAAAAATCATGTCCTATGCCCCACCTACAAACATTGCCACTGGGCATGACTTTTATGCTAGATGGGGCAAAATAGTCCATTGTTAAACCTTGGAAATGGTTTTGGTAATTCCCCATTTTGACAGACTTAGCAAGCATAAGTAAATTCTAATTTTATTTAACTAAATGTGAATCTTGTAGGAATATTAGGTATGTTGTGGAGAAGTGTACAAAATGTGATGATTACACAATGTAAGGGTTTGACATATTAAATCATGTATTTTAGACCATTTCACTGATATGTAACACAAAACTAAACTGTTAGAATTCATGTATAGTGGGATCATGCTATATTGAAATTCATTTTCTTGCTGCAAAACCCATCTTTAAAAAGCAAGAATATAAAGCAGTTCAATAGAGTAGAAACAGTCATTTCCTTATACAATGAGTCCTTTTTATTGTATTTTATAAGCCATAAATTTAAAATTATTTTGAAATAGGAAGTAATATTGAATTTTAGAGAATACATTGTACTAGGGTTTTAAAAAAAGCTATGGGTTGGGAGACTTGCCAAACAGCAAGCTTGTTATGAATTTGTAAACAGAAAAAACAGTTTTAGCAATATCCAGTCTTACCTATTTATAAAATTGCCAGAATAATATTAGTAGATACTTAGTAAAAAGTGTAAGACTGTTAGTATGATCTGTAAGGAAGTTTGAAATGGCTGTGGTTTAGTACCAAGGTTAATTGAAATTATTATGGTTGTTACATGGTGTTTTACTTCATACTGAACAATAAATAAATATTCAAGGTTCTTTAGAAGATCATTTCTTTTCAAGAACAAAGCATTTTTTAGTATCACATACAATTCGTTAGCAATACATTTTTTTTTTGCTGGGGAAGAGATGGTTTAACATTAGTTTTTGTTATTGGTCCTATGCATTTGTATTATACATATGCTTACTGCTTTCGATGATCAGAAGAAAAGGTTTTAAGTTTGGCTTACTCTGTGTTTATTCTTATTTGGAAGGGGTGGGGAGATAATGTGGGTACCAAGAAATTGTATTATTTTTATTCTGTTATACTTATTTTACCATGAATAGTTATTAGTGTTTAAATATGTTTTTTTGCAGTTACATTCATTCTTTTTTACTCAAAACTGATAAATGGTAGTATTTTAAGTGGAACAAAAAATACTACATGAATGGCTTTCTAACTTATGATCTTTTTGCACATGAATTATTTGATGATATACATAGACACAAAACTAAGAACACATCAGTA
>NW_013666615.1:209271-215320 GCF_000517525.1 Limulus polyphemus | reverse complement strand
CTGTTTCGACGTTACAACGTCATCCTCAGGAGTGAATTACAAGACAATTGCCAAAGTATTTATAATTTGTTAGTAGGTCATTGACCTGTATGTTATTTTTCATACACTCACACTAAACCATTCAAAGGAGATTAATCCACATTCTTACAGAAATATTTACCATACCTTCATCCCTATTTAATACTACATGATCTTTTTTTTTATATTTTATTATTTCTAATGATTCATGAATATTATTACCTATTATACTTTTTGGTTGAGCTAATATTACAGTTTTTTTTTTCTCATAATATTGTGTTGTGTTTTCTGTACATGTTCTTCTATGGATGAATTTTCAGTTTTTTTATTTTCTACATGTCCCTTATGCTCATTTAAGCGGTATTTTAAATTACGTTTTGTCTGACCAATGTAAATACTTCCACGTTCACATTCTATTTTATATATATATTCCAGTTTTTTCAGTTAAAGGTAGTTCATCTTTCGTAGTACCTAAGATTTGATTCATCTTATTTATCGGTTTAAATATAGGGTAGAATATCTGTTGTTTTTTGAACACTTTAAATAAAATAGTAGTTAAACCTGGAATATATGGTGAGATTAAGCCTTCCTTTCTAATTTTTTCATAAGTAGGTTTTAAAGTACTAACTTGATGTTAGATGTGCAATTTGTAGTTTTCTAAAATTGGATTTGGTGAGAAAGATACATTGCCTTATTTTTTTTTTCTAAAATTTATTGCCTTATTTCCATTTTCATGATGTGTTTATAAATAGGGCTGGGTGTGGTCCAGTAGTTGGTATGTCAAGCTGTGGATTGAAGGTTCCAGAGTTTGAGACATGTTTACA
This sequence comes from Limulus polyphemus, assembly GCF_000517525.1. Taxonomy (NCBI): domain Eukaryota; kingdom Metazoa; phylum Arthropoda; class Merostomata; order Xiphosura; family Limulidae; genus Limulus; species Limulus polyphemus. The sequence goes on along the minus strand of NW_013666615.1, from coordinate 214,478 downwards.
ATGAATAAATCACACCTCCAGTAGCAGGTACATTTAAAATGTGACAGTCAGTCATGTTATTCAGTTTAAAGAGCCAGGCGAGTCCCTTATGATGGCAGCTTCAGCTGAGTGGCTACCCTTTCTCTGTGATCAATAGTACAAAATTAGCTATATTTGAATCTTGGAGTCTCTCTCCTGTCTCCTGTTAAGTTGACAGTTCCAATTCTTGTAAAAAACTGATGGTGAAAAAAATGGTGCTTTTATTCGTAAATGTGAAACTTTTATGTTTTTAAGGGTGTATATTTAAACTGTATTTTATATTCTGTAAATATGCCATATTATAATGTTAGCAGTTAGATACTCAATACATGCAGCTTCTGAAGAATGGACTCATAATTATTGGAAAGTACATATTAGGCATCTTGTTTTTCATGTATATGACTGTTTGTTAATCAGTTTTTTAATTACGTGCAGTGCAATAAATTTTGATAATAGTTGTCAGTTGGAAAATGTATATGTTCTGTCATACTGAGTTTTGAATTATCAAATTTTATTTTTTTTATTATAAATTTGCCAAGTTAGTCTCTTTAAAAATATTTTTAGAAGTATGTGTGAATACAGGTTTTCCTCTTTACCTTTAATATTTGTGTGTCACAGGTACAGTGCAAAAATTTACAAACACCCCAGAAGCTGTCTTTATCAGTTGCATTATCCTTCATATATGGAAATATGACACTTGGTCGAGAACCAGACATATCTTTGACAATTTTCAGTACTAGGTTGGTATGTCCTCACACAGTGATATACATTGGCAACATGACAGGTTTGTAAGAAATATCTTGTATATTTATATTAATTAATTGTGTTGCAAGTTTGCTAGTTGATATGTATGATGGAAATGCTGTTAACATTTTATTTTAATGTTTTTGTAAATGTATTTATAATAAAAAAATATCTTAAACCAAGTGTTTTAACTTATTTTACTTCATGAGTAAATGTCAGTCCTTTGTGTTGCTTTGTGATGTCAAATTACTACTATTCTTATTATCATTTACAGGTGTGGTACAGCCTAGAGGAAAGTATCATAAAACATCTGTTAGAAATGAAACACCATATTAGGTAGAACAAAACACATTTACTCTGAGCCATAGAGCATACTGTGATGTGGGAGTAAATGAAAGTATCCTACCATGTCTCTGTTGTTTCACCACATTTTCTGCTATTCAAATATATTGTTCAACAGAATGTGAATGTTAAATATATATATTTGTTTTTAAATTTGTCTTTCAGGCTCTTGGTAGAAGGATGCTACATACACGTGAAAACTAAATTTCAATCAAATTTTGTCATTTAATTAAAATGAGATATAAAATCTCATATTTGAATAAGCTATAACTTTTTTCTTTCAAATATAATTGGAACTTAAATGTTATCTGTCAGACTGGTATTATTACTATTATTCTTTTAGTTTTATATATTCTAGTGAAACACTGAATACAAATATAGCATCAGTAATATTCTTAAGCATTTGTAAATGTTAAATTCAGGAAGCAGTCATATGCTCACCTAAACCAAAATTACAAGAGAAAAAATAAAATATGCTGCATTTAAAAATCTCTGTAAAGCATAATTTTTTGTATTTTAAGGTGGGGATCAACTGCTATTATGTTTCAAATTTCAAAACTAAACAGAAGAATTAAAAAAAAAATTAAGTAAATATGAAAGGCCTATTGTATTAAGCTGTTTTGTGTTTCATAAATGAATTTCTACTTTAAAGCTGAAATTTTAAGCAATACATTTATAGACCATTAGAAGATCTAATTTAATATGTATAAACTAAATTCTTAACTTTCTTGGTAAAATTCAGTTGAAAATTAGCAAGTGTTATTTGTGTTTAACACATTATAAATTTTATTAGTGTTTTAGAAAGTGTATGTGTGTCCGTAATCATGAATGAATTATGGATAACCAAGTATAAAATGATAGATCCAAGTGATTTTTTTTTGGTTAGGAGTTGACACTTCTATGGATGAACATGTGATGCAGGTATGCATGGAAAGAAGTAAACTTGAACAAAATGGTGAAGAACCAAAGGAAAATTATGAAAATTCTAAAACAAAAAATCTTACAGAGTTTGAGCTAGGAGTTCTTTTTGCCAGAAGTCATAATGTTCGGAAGTTTGCTGTTAACATAGTTAGGGCAATTTTTTCTGAAGAAGAGATGAGAACATCTAATTGTACAGGAGCTAGAGAATTTCAGCAGTTGGACTTTGGGAAACTACAGTTTGTTCGGGAAACTGTTCTAAGGTACTACAATATCCCTACTTATGCTTCACCAGAAATTTGGAAACTTTGTTGCCAGAGTATTGATGCCCATTGTCGCCATGAAAGGAGATTATACAAAAAATTGGAAGCAAACATATAAGTGACATTAGAAGATTAAGTGAAAAGTCTTGAAGATTAGCTGAACACAATAAGGGTAATGCAGCATAGAAGAATAGGCTGTAAAATTATTCTTGTGAAATATAAAACTCTTCTGATATGCAAATTGATTTTATAGTGCAATTTCAAATTTTTCAAAAGCAGAGAAACTTAATGAGTGACTTCAAAATTTATAATTTTGTCTTTGTAGAAGAGATCAGTAACTGTTACAAATACAAAGTTGCTTTTGTTAATTTTTGTATATATATTTTTTAATGAATTTTATTTTAATGTTGGTGAATATTAAATGATGCAAATGCTAGTGAGGTAATTACCAGTTTTGCAATCTGTGAAAGTTATAACATTACAATTAAATATTGCAGAAAAGGCTTCTTGTGTATGTGGATTCATGATGAATTAATTTTTTCAGTTACAAATGAATTTCTTATTTTAACCTGATGACACCATGATTCAACAGTGCTGATTAGGCTGTCAACATCACCCAATTCACAAATCCTATGTTTTTAACTTGACTGTGTAGTTAGTTCATCAACCTTGTGACCTTGAAGTGAATTAAACTGACTGTGGGGGAGCTGCTACTACTTTATGGGTTGCTAATTGGTCTTTATTAGCTGCATTTGTGTTCTGAGTTTAATCATCCCTATCCCTATGTCATAATTTTCATGGGCTTATTTCAAATAAATTTTTTGAAGTATAAAAGTAAAATATGTAAAAAAATTTTAAGAAAAGGGTATTTGGACTTGAGGAACAATAAAAGGATGTTAGTTTTGTAATGTGGAATCCACTGGAGTGCCAATTTTTAGGATGATTGATGATTTAAATGTTTAACAATTCAGTAGAGAAAAAATCCATATTTGATTTAATGAACCTATAAAACCTCATAGTGCAGCCTACCAACCAATATTTATTATAGTATGTTGCCTATTAACCAGTATTTATTATAGTATGTTATAGGTATGTTATAGAGTTTAAGGTTTAAATGTTATGTCATAATTTATTTTATCTCGATGTTTTTTACTTTAAATATTGGTTATGTTTGTTACCTCTTTATCATAACTTAAACATTTTTAAAATAAATCTTTTTACATGGCATACTGTCAAAGATTTTCTTTGGCGAATTTTAATCTCATTTCCAGTGCTAAAAAAAACCACCAATTTTCCAAATTTTAAATGTAAAAATTTAAATTTTTTGGCAGTACTTTTTAAAATAAATTGATTTTTGAAAGGGAAGGAAGATCACTGTAATCATAAATCTGTGACGTTGGGTTTAAATGCCGAGAATAACAACAATTTTTTTTATGAAAATGAGAATACCAAATTCTTTGCTCACCTTACTTGTGTGCATGTTGTGGGGAGGGAACTTTATAGATGAAAATAATAGTATTGTGACTACTTTATGGTTAAAAGTACCTTTGTATTTTCCTATTTCCAGTTGGCAGTATGTTTAAAAGTACCTTTGTATTTCCCTATTTCCAGTTGGCAGTATGTTTAAAAGTTCCCTCGTTTTTCCTATTTCCAGTTGGCAGTATGTTTAAAAGTACCTTCGTATTTCCCTATTTCCAGTTGCCAGTATGTTTAAAAGTACCTTCGTATTTCCTTATTTCCAGTTGGCAGTATGTTTAAAAGTACCTTCGTATTTCCCTAATTTCATTTGGCAGTATGTCTCAAAATTCAAATATTAAGTGAAAAAATAATTTAGTAATTGAAATAAATAAATATTGAAAAACTGTCATGAGTGTGTTTATTTATGTATTTAAATATAAAATTATTGCTATTTTTTAAAGATTCCAAATTTGACTATTTAATGCACCAAATTTCTCATTTTAAGAGGGATAGGAAAATCTGATTGTAATTTTAGTGGATAAACTAAGCCATTAACTGTCAGTAGATAGACAGCATATGAGCATATGGGGGTGTTTGTTAGACTTGTATTGTTTCTTGTCTTGCTTGATCACTGCCCTGATAATTTAAGTACATTTAATCTACATTTTAACTAATATTTATTGTAAATCAGTACAAATTCTAATATGAATAACTTATGTGAGTTATATCATGATAATTATCTTCTTTTTTTTAATATTCACTGGGGGAAAGAGGTACAAAATTTATTCCGTGAATCACTATTTATAAGGCCAAACTCTTTGATAACTTAAACTATTTTGTAACTAAGCTGAAAATGAGACTATTAAGCAGTCTTTTCACAAAGTCATTAATTGCAAGTTTTTTCAAGAAAATGCTTATAGATTTCTTCATTTTTTGTCACCAAGATATTAAAAATTTAAACAATGGTAAAATATTGAGTTTTTTCTTAGTTTGTTTGTATGTTTTTTTAGATTAATATTATTTTGGGAGAAATTTCTTATAATATTGAATTTGACCGAACTTTTCATTGAACAAAGAACATCCTGTGTTCCCATTTGTAAATTGGATTAACCCACAATATTATGCATGTATTTCTGATTTATACTTGACTCTAAATCTCCAAACACACCCAAAGTTTTAACTTTCAAGTTGTTGTCTTCACACAACAAATGTTCAAGGTGACTTGCCCCATGACCTTTTACATGGAGTTTGCATGATAGAAGGAAAATAAAGATGAATCATGTCTCAAAATTTTGTCATATTATTGTAAAAGTGTTTTTGCAAAGTTACAATTCAGTATTAATTCACTCTGAAACACAGAAAAAAGTGGAAAGATGTTATTAAATATATTTTATTTCTCCTTATTAATATAATTTTTATGAATACTAGTTCTAACTTTTGGAACTATTTCAAATTGTAAGAAAG
>NW_013666615.1:208619-209250 GCF_000517525.1 Limulus polyphemus | reverse complement strand
CAAGTGACAAAACTGAAAAGGGTTACAAATGCAAGCTTTGCATGAGGGCCCTTGGAATATACCCACCCCTGCTCTGATGTTAAATTTTTTCAGACTGTTATTATTTTGTATTTGGGTAAAAATGAAAGACAGATGGTGAATTTTGGTTTGTTTTGTATTTTCCGAGTTGATTTATTTTTCTCCAATGACTTTTTCAGTGAACTGTTTACTTGAACAGTTTTGTAGATGAAATTGTGTTCTTGTTCTAAGTATTCAGCATCACAAATTGCCTCAGATGTGTTCTTGAAGTTTTTTATTATACCTTTTTTTATGAAATTAGGATGGTTGAATCTGAAGTGTAGTAACTGGTGAGTGTGGTGTGTTTCTTGCAGACTACCGTCGTGGTACTGGTAAGTTTGGAAGGTTTCCTGTAGACTTCTGAAAGGTACTGGTAAGTGTGAATAGGTTTCCTGTAGACTTCTGAAAGGTACTGGTAAGTGTGAATAGGTTTCCTGTAAACCTCTGAGGTATTGGTGGATGTGAGTAGGTTTCCTGTAAATTTCTATAGAGGTATTAGTGGATGTGGGTATGTTTCCTTTAAACTTCTGTAGAGGTATTGGTGGATGTGGGTATGTTTCCTTTAAACTTCTGC
>NW_013666615.1:183772-208490 GCF_000517525.1 Limulus polyphemus | reverse complement strand
AGAGGTACTGGTGGATGTGGGTAGGTTTCCTGTAGACATCTGGTGAAGGTACTGATGGATGTGGGTAGGTTTCCTATAGACTTCTGTGTATCTGAAGTGTTTGAAAATATATTAGTGATGTCAAAACTGAACAGTAGATCTTCTGAGTTCATAGAAGTATTGTTGACTTCTTAATGTCTTAGGCAAGTGATGTAGAGTTGGTAACATAAAAGTCATTTTTCACAAAATGTAGTTTCTGCTGAAAACCTAGATAAAACCATGCTGTTAGTCCAGAAACAAAACTTTGCTGTACCATGATGTTTCAAGTTTATATCCTGTCACACTGTACTTTTGAAGAAATGAAAAGGCAAAAGTGGGTATAGTAAAACTTGTTTCTGGAGATTTTTTTCAAATTTAACTCTGTGTGCATAGGTGGGGGTCAAAGTGTGCATGGCATGACATTTTACAAAGTGCCATTTAACATGGTATTATGTATTTGATTTCAGGGTTATCAACTATTCATTTTACCTTACATAGCTGATTTAGTGACAATTCGTGGTAGGAGAGTGTAAATACTGGTTACAATATACAGGGATACTGCAAAATCTGTGAATGTGCATTTTGGGGGGTTCTAAAGGTTATGTAAATGCAATATGCACTATGGATCACAGTATTTTTATTCTTCACATGAACATCTACTTGTCGTAAGTTCACAGACATATTTTTAATTACAAATACTTTTGTAACACATCTGATTTTTTTTAATCTACTTGTACATTTTACTCAAAACTTGCTAAATTTTGTATATATAAAGTTTGTAAATTTGGAATTATAGTTAACATTTGTTTTCCAATGTGGGGTTGGTCCAATGGATTAACCCTTTCCACATTAAACTAAACATGTATAATACATGCAAGCTCATATAAGCCACTGTAAATTTCTATTGATTGTTTATCCAAGCTATTATTCAATATTAAGTAACTGTTAAAATAAAGGCATCTTTTGAGAGCCCTTAGTAAATCACTATCCCAGTTTCTATAATGTTGATTGTTCTAGTGTTTCTGTCCCTTGCATGATGGAGACCTGTAGGAGATAATGACAAAGCTGAAGATAATATGAGGTTCTAGGTAAGGAATAATTGCAGCTGTTAGTGATATTCTGTGTATTTTATAGGTTACTTTTTTTTGTGCCAGCCTTAAAACATAAGGTAGAATTATTTGTTCACATCATGTTGAAAATAAACATGATAATCTCTATATTATACACAGTATGTATACAAATATTGTTAGCACAACATACTTATCCAGTACCTTATTAAGAACCTAAGTTATTCATATTCTTTTTCTTTTGTTGTAGTAATAGCTTCTTGATCATTACAGTATTTGTTACTTCTTTCAAAGGTATGACCAGGCCAATTTTCAGACTGCTTGGACATGAAGATATAGAAGAAATCTAAAAATTAAAAACAAAAAATCTGTTTGTTGCCATTGTGGTTTCTTCATTAATTTTTTATTGATTTTTAGTTATTTTATTTATCTCAATCTAATTTGTTTTTCTACTCAAAAACTTATCTGTTATACGATATGCTTAAAAATTGACTGTGTGAAAAGGAGCCTTTTGGTTATCACTGTTGTTAAGAGCTGTTTGATCAGTGTGTGGTTGCCAAGTTAAATTAGTTTTTTATGGTGCAGATGTACAGTATCAGACCTGGTATTTCTGAATTTCAAGACTTAAGATTGAATTATTTGATATTCAAAAGGTTTTTGTACATTTATTTAACATTAAACAAAGAATAATACATCATCCTTGAGCATAAAATAGGGGTAATAAGTTTGATATTATGTATCAATAAGATTGATAATATTTTCAATCATGTCTTTAAAGCTCGTGGGTTAGTAGGTGGATGAATTTGTACAATAGATTTATAATAGAAAATACCTTGAAGTTTTCTTTGTTGGAGACAAAGTTTTGATTTGCTTCTGTGGAGCTTCTTTTAGAAGGTCCACTAAAGTGTACTGAAACATCATCTCCAACAAAGAAACCTTCAAGCAGATTCTTCATTATAAAACCATTGTACCAATTTTTAATCACTTTACTGAGTGATTAAGGTATTATTAGGATTATTGTTATATATTTTCTTATTTATTATCAACTAATAAGTTATTCTTTGCCAGCTTAAATCTTCTATAAATTTCATATTGAAAAATGTTGCTGTTAAGCTATTGAAAATTAGTGTTTCTTACACCTAAAATAGTATGAAGAACTTCTGATCAAAGTAATTAACAATACAAGTCAGAATTGAGTTAACATTTACATCAGTGAAAGCAATTAAATGTAGCATACTGACTGAAAATACTGAACATTATAAGTCTACTCTTAGGACTGGAGCTTGTGTTTAAGAATGCTATATATGCTTTGAAAGAAAATTTATATTGATTATTTGACACCTGTGTATATGATGTCTTTCACTATTAAGATATACAGAGGTTAAAAAATATGGAAAAGTTTCAGTAACCTGTTAGAGGACGGGGGAGGGATAAGATTTCTCAAAATGTGGAACCTGGGAGTTATACATATGGGTTAGAGATCGGAGGGCTAGCTGCTTCTTACATAATTGTAAACTGTATATTGGCTGCGTAGTAAGAACAACTATATTGCATGCTGCTAATGTAAAATCAATAACTAATGAACACTTTTTCTGATCAGTTAATGAGTTCCAAGATCATTGTGGGTTGCAAATAGATCATAACTGTCAATTAAACTTTTTGTATTCTGTGTTTGTATTACTGTTTTCTTTATCTTCAGGTTAGTTGTGGAGGCTAACGTACTGAACGTTTTTATTAACTATATGTAATACAACATCAGTGATATTCCAATGACTTATGGTGTTAATTTTAAATCAGTTTTTGTCCAGACTAATAATTTTTTAGCAGGACGCCATCACTGCTACTTAATCTGTTATATCAGTTGATGAAGATATCCAGTACAGTAAGAATTTACTAAATAATACTGTAGCATGGAATTATGCTGTCACTGCTTAACACAGGCTTAATATGTTATTATATATGTACACAGTGTTGGTGTGTCTGTGTTAATATTAAGCTACTAAATAGACTTATATATGACAGCTGGTAAGATAACAAGTAAGAGAACATTGGTAAAGAGTGGTTTATGATTTAGTACACATCTTACAAGTACTAAACTATAGAAAGAAAGAAATCGTTACATCTTGTACAAATATATATATGTGTGTAAAACTTATTAATTCTGTTTTAGAGTAAGATGTGTTAATTTTCACGTAAAAAATCTAACATTTATTTTAGTTATTACCAAACTGACTTGCTTGAAATTTTGAGGTACTACGGATGACGTTGAAGTGTATTTTTCACCCATTTTACTTATACATGAGGGGCAAATACAAGATTTTGGATCGGAACCTAAGCTTAATGATATATATTGGCCCAGTTGTAATGATACATGTAAATTGTTAATAATATGTTAAAATTAATAAAATAAATATATCATTATTGTTTAAAAAATATTAATGATATGGGATATAACTTTCCACTTTTCAGTAGTGGTGGGAAATAATCATAGCTTAGTTTAGAGATTCACAAGTTGAGTAACAATCTGTATTTTTTATTAATTTGTTTTTACTCTGTGAAAATGGTGGATTTTGACTCTGATAATTGTACTTATTAGATTTTGAAAACATTATTATTTAAGTTATTTTTAAATAAAGAAACCCTTCTATGTATAATTGTAGGTGATACAAAAATCCAAAGAAATTGGTGTGACTTTATCTAATTATTTAATTTTAATTACAGGAATGTAACAAAAACAAAACTGTACTTATATTTTACATATGTGTTGAGTATATGCTTTGTTTACTTAAAAAGTTTCAGAATGAACTTGTTTATTTCTTATGTATAATCTTTTTTCTTCCAAGTATTAAAAAATAAAACTGGTTTTCACACATTTTCATTAGATATTTGTTTTGTAATATAATTTTTTTATCAGTGTTTGTGGTTTGTTTTTCACCTCAGATTATGTAAACTAATATGAAACAGAAATATTCTCTTTCTATAACTTATGTGGTTCACTGTTTTTAGATATTTTTATCTTACTGTAAATATTCTACCTTTTCATTTTGCCCCAACTTAATGTTATTTAGCCTACTGCATTTAAGTTTCATGCCAGATCAACCTTTCAGTAATTTGTTCAAACTTCGTTAGTGTACATAAACTGTAATCTTACATAAAGCTTCTCTGATATCAGTGTCAATTCATTGTATGAATCACAAGTTTCAGATGAAGTTATTTTATTGCTTATGTATATCTCTTCAAATAAATAGGAGTAATTTGTAACTTTAACATTTACCAGTCAAATTTATCTGAAAGTATGCTTTACAATATTTATCTAAAAATAAACTTTTATTTTTCATGTAGATAATTATTACACCTGTTTGGTTCTTTTGTTTCATTAAGCAGTGTTTGTTTTTATAAAGTTTAATTCTATAAATAATGAAAGTCATACTTATGTTAGTTTATTTAAAATTGATTAAGATGCTTGAACTTTTCAGGTTCAGAGAGGACTGGTTTTTCACCACTGAGATATCATTATCGACATAGTGCTTCTGAATACAGAAATGCTGTACAGTCAGTGTACCAATGCCCTCATTGTTCTAAAAAGTTCAAAGAAAAGAGACTGCTAAAGCAACACATGAACATTCACAATCCTCGAAATTCATTTTCTTGTGACTACTGTGGTGAAACCTTTAGATGGAGGCAACAGAAATTAATACACATGAGAAGAAACCATGATTTTGGGCAGACACCCTAATTAACATTTTGTCTGTGATGATAATGATGTATTATAGTTGAATTTTTAATGGTTTGTCTCAGCAACTAATGAATTGAAATTTTTTAAGAGTATAAAGAAATAGGAAGTAATTGTTTGTCATTCTTGAGTTTTATCAAAGTAATTGAGGCGATGTTTATTTTTAATTTTTAGAAATAGATATCAAAATTTCCTTTGCAGGTAGTTTTGAGTAGTACTTTGTTACTAATTTTAGTTTTCTTGATTTGTGGATCCAGAGACTTAAGTAAATATATCTTTTAGTAAACATAAATCTACGAAACAATAAATGTATCAAGAAATTGCAGTTTTAAAAACACTGTGTGAAAATGAAAAAATAAAGTATAAAGTTTACTAACCAAAAGTGTGGTCATTACAAATTTGTAGATGAATATATGTTCTATTACATTACTGTCCTCCACTTCCTCCAATACCAATGTTGGGCACAGAAAACCTATAGAGTAGTGTTTTATTTATCAAAAAACAAACAGACATTATTACATTACATTATCAAACAGACATTATTACATTACATTATCAAACAGACATTATTACATTAAATTGTCAAACAAACATTATTACATTAAATTGTCAAACAATCATTATTACATTACATTGTCAAACAAACATTATTACATTACATTGTCAAACAAACATTATTACATTACATTATCAAACAGACATTATTACATTACATTATCAAACAGACATTATTACATTACATTATCAAACAAACATTATTACATTACATTGTCAAACAAACATTATTACATTAAATTGTCAAACAATCATTATTACATTAAATTGTCATCTATAAAAATTGTTCGAAGTACCAAGATGTTTCATTTACAATTTCCAGTATATATCATATTGCCAGTTAGTGAAACTTTGTGGTTATTATGCTCTTATTCTGTAATGAACACAAACTCCATTCTCTGTGGTACATTACTAAATATTCTGAGAAGTTGGAGGTACTACCACTACATCGAAAAGTGTGTTTGATGTTATTTTTAATTTCTAACCCCACTTAAAATGAGCTTGTGGAAGAATGTCAGAAAAATAATGACTGTAACATGGAAGAAAAAACAGAGGAGGAGAAATGTGGACTGTGGGAGTCTAAACAGTGCTTTAAAAACGTTTTCTGCCTTCTTTCTAAACAGTGGTTAATATAAACTATTATTAGACAGACTTATTACAAAACACTTTACTCATTGGTTTACTGTATCATTTGTTCATTGTTATGTCTTCTAATGCTCAAATATGAGTCATTTTTTAGTATGTCAAATGATTCCCATGGGAGGAGATCCTATCTTTCTTAACTAGATAGTCTTCACCAGTTGACATTGTTCTTAGTTTGTATGATAAGATAGTACAAAAACTAACAGACTTGTGTGGACATATGTGTATAAGTAAGTAGATGCTATAATTTTTCAATTTTTCTGATTAAAATTTAACCTCTAATTCTTTCCTTTTCAAGTGTGCATTGGTTCAACAAGAAGTAACTTCTGTCCACCTCGTCAGGTTCTACAAGCAAGCTTAGAGAAACCTGGACTTTTAGTTGATGCATACTCTTACCGTTGCCCAATCTGCACAAAACTTTTCAAAGACAAGCCTCTTCTTCGGCAACATTTGAACTTGCATAGCAATGTTAACCAGTACTCCTGTAAAATATGTGGAAAGAGTTTTAGATGGCGCCACCAAAGAATAACACACATACGAATGGCCCATTCTGAGTAGCAGCTAAAATGTAGTCTTTTTATGTGAGTTTCTTTAGTGACAAGATGCTGTGTGTACAATACAAATAAGACTTGTATCATTTTTCCTTCTGTATTTCTCAGCATTATGTACTTTTTAATTGTTTTACTGCTTAAAAAAAAAGTATATTTATATATTCACAGTTTTAAAACAGCACTCAGCTATTAACACACAAGAACTGCCAAGGCTGTCAATTTGATGGTTTTCACTTCTAAAATTCAATTATCTTTCATTTGTTTGGCAGTTCTTGTGTTAATTGGTTTAAGAACATGGTAGGCAGTTTTTCTTTGTTTTTTTAGGTGCAAGTTGCTGATATCCATGTAAAATAGGTAATAGTTTTGTTACCAAGGTGGAGCCAAGTAATTTTAGTGCCTATTTGTTTCAACTTCTTTTTTGTTTCTTCAGTGTAGCTGTAGTGAATTAAAAAAAAAAACAACACACACACACTCTAAATGTATTTATTTCTTGCCCTTATTTGATAAAAATCAAATTTTTGTTATAAGCATTTAGTATAAATTTTGATGGAGTTCAACAATTGTTGCTCAAGCATCAAATTTATATTTTAGTTTTGAGTCTACCTTAAGTAACCCATAATAACTTTAATGACACAATTAACTTAGGCCTAATTCATCAGTAATATTTGGTTCACTAGCAAAATCATTTTTGAAACAAGTATCAAAACTGAGTTATTTTCAAATCAGCTGAGAAAATGCTCTTTGAGCACAAACAAACATGGAAAAGTATTGTTCTTGTGTTGATGTTTGCTCAGGTAACTTATAAATATTGATGTTGCTTCACATGAAAAACATCTACAGCAATGTTACAGATTGTATTACAGTAGTGGAGGCTTTAATGTTACATATATGTTATGTTACAGGGTATGTGACTGTTTATTGTACACCATAATGAATAGAAATGTACAGATGAATTTAATGTTACTTCAAGGCAGTAAACAATATCTTAGTCATGAATATTTTGCAAAGCTTTATTAGTCTCTGAATGCTTTAAATAGTGTACTGCCAAACAAGTTCAATAAATTTTTCATTGTTTTTTGAATTTTTTTCTCACCAGCAAAACCTTCCGCTGTAAGAAGCCTCTCGACTGAACAGAGTCAATCTGAATCTGAGTTTGTCTGTCCAGTGTGCAATAAAAGCTTCCATTTTAAAAGCTACCTTAAACAACATCTGACATCCCATGGAGAAAAAGTCCATCAGTGTCCACAGTGTTCTATGAAATTCAGATGGAAAAAGCAGATACCTATACACTTGCGTCTCTCCTGCAGAGGTCAAATGCATCCTGGCCAGTTTTCAGTTTAGGAATAAAACATCAGTTGAAATGATTGTTTTTAGTCCTACCTAATTTTCTTAACAATCTGATGTGCAAACCTTCATTTCTTCAGGAAGAATTGGGAATAAAAATCCTGTCAAGTGAAAATTTTATTCTTCTTATCAGTTGTTAACTTCTTTTCTTTAAAAAAAAATGCTATCAGCTTCCTAGCTTCTAGTAAATATTGTTCACATGTCAATTAGTTCTTTTAAAAAACATACTTGTAGTATGGAATTGGTTGATTAATAACCCTTTCATACTTCCCCAATAAAATCTAAATGATATTCTGAGGTATAAGCGTATATTTTGATATTTACAAGCTAATACATATAGTTTATAAACATACAGAGCCATAGAAAGTGGTAAGGCCATGGCCTGACCATTTTTCATGGCTTGTATAGCTACAACTTATGTATTAAAACTTGTTTCTTTTAATTCAATACATTATGTTGTATGTATGCAGTATTTGTAGTTAAAATGGCTCAAGATTCAATCTTGTAGCATTAAATTTTCAAACATTTTCTGGAGGCCATACTCCTAGAACCCCTAGAAATGATATGCTTTGCACACATCTTGTGTCACATTGTTTAGCTGTGGCAATGGCCTGACCACTCAAAAATTGCTTCCTACGGCAATGCCATATGTTGTTTGATGTTTTAGTGAAGCTTTGTTGTTGGTTTTATAGTATGTGAAAATAAAGTAGGTGCATGTTGTTGAAGTTTTGTATATGTGATTATTTTGGCTGTTGGTGATTTTAGCAAAAACAAGTTCTTAGAGAATGTCAGCTTGTTAGATGATTCTACCTTAATATTGTTTTTATTATTCTGTTTCAAAAATAAACTCTCAAAAGAATAGTAGATTAATTTTTAGTGGCATGGTGTTTCAGTTTACATATAAAGATACTGGTGTAAGTAACGTTTAATTCAATTGTAAGCTTTTATTATACTCATAGGTTATTAGGACATGAAGGTGAATTTCCTAATTTTCCTCTTACAGCTAAGCCAGTTGTGGCTTAGTTTTTAGCATGTCCAGAAACATGCTGCACACTTTGAGGTTGTGGGTATGCTATAAGAGTGGCAGTCAAATTCTGCTATTTGGCCAGATACGAATGACCCAAGATTTGGTAGTAGGTACTAGGACATGTTGGGAAAGTGATCAAACCACGTAATGTTCTGTGCCATGTAATATTGTTTCCGTCAATTAAAAGATGCAAGTTTGAAGTGATGAAATGTCATAATGTAGTATAATGTAACTGAGACTAATACATGTGTGAAGATTGTGTCATACCATCCCAATTACTATAGTGGATAAATGTTGTGTAACTGAGACTAATACATGTGTGAAGATTGTGTCATACCATCCCAATTACTATAGTGGATAAATGTTGTGTAACTGAGACTAATTACATGTGTGAAGATTGTGTCATACCATCCCAATTACTATAGTGGATAAATGTTGTGTAACTGAGACTAATTACATGTGTGAAGATTGTGTCATGCCATCCGAATTATTATAGTGGATAAATATGTTGTGTAACTGAGACTAATACATGTGTGAAGATTGTGTCATGCCATCCCAATTATTATAGTGGATAACTATGTTGTGTAACTGAGACTTACATGTGTGAAGATTGTGTCATGCCATCCCAATATTATAGTGGATAAATGTTGTGTAACTGAGACTAATACATGTGTGAAGATTGTGTCATGTCATCCCAAGTATTATAGTGGATAAATGTTGTGTAACTGAGACTAATACACGTGTGAAGATTGTGTCATACTATCCCAATTATTATAGTGGATAAATATGTTGTGTAACTGAGACTAATACATGTGTGAAGATTGTGTCATACCATCCCAGTTACAATAGTGGATAAATGTTGTGTAACTGAGACTAATACATGTGTGAAGATTGTGTCATACTATCCCAATTATTATAGTGGATAAATATGTTGTGTAAAAAAAATACTAAAGCAGACTTTCTTGAATTATGCATTTTTTCAAACATTTTGTCTTTACCAAAGTGTGACTTTTGTAGCAAGTGTATTGTGTATCTTCTAACTATTAGTTACAGAGTCTTCCTATGCAAATTAATGCTTTAGACTGTTATCTCACAGAAACATTTGTCAGAACCTGGCAGTCAAGAGAAGTTTGTTATAATTCTTTTTTGATACTTGTGTTTATAATAAGATAATCTTTTTCAAAGGTTTTGGTTTCAACTATTAGTTGGACAGTAAAATAACTTTCTTGAATTCTTCCAAGATTGATTAGTGTGTTTTGTGTTACTCAATCTTATCACAAACCTGATGTTTCAAAAACAGTAAATTAATAAACAATGATTTATAATCACACTGATATTTATTATAGAAAACATGCTACATTTTCTGAAAAAGACTGACTAAGGTACTGTTGAAAGATTTAGTATGTTTTCTAGAATAATTATCATTGAGCTTGTAAAGCATTGTTTCTTAATTTGATAGTGTTAGCATAAAGTGCTTCCCTATACAAGTGCTAATGTTTCAAAAATATAGGGAGGAGTACCTTTCTGTTTTGTCAACCTCCTACCACTGAAGTATTGTTAGACAGATTTCTTTTAAATATCTTGTTTTGTAGCACTGTTTGTAAATGTGAGGAATTTACAGTAATTGTTGATATGAACCAATAAAGAGGAATTAATGTCTGATGCATGGTATGAAATGGTTTCTCAGACCAGTGAACCAGATTTCTCAATGTTGCTATGGCTCTCCACTCTAATTCCTGATCTGGTTTGAGCTTTTTTGGTCTACAGAGAAAATTAAGTTACAGGTTGAGCTTGTACACACTTGGTAATTATTATAAAAAAGGAAAACGGAATGGACCTAGACTTTTTTACAAAAGAATATTAAAAAGGCAGTGGGTTTGTACAATCACATTGGCAATGTTTGGATCATAAAAAATAGTACAAAGAATGAATGTTATCAGTTACTTTACTATCTTTATGTTCTTTTTTGTTAACTTCTGAGCTGAAAGTTAATAATTTTTTTAAAGCCTTAAAATTACTGAATTTCCTAGGATTTTAATTAAATTCCATCATCTATTTCTGATAGAGGGAACAATTATAAGCCAGAATTCATCACATTTTTGTACTTCCTTTCATTAATTAATGTGTTGTTTTTAGGTCCCAGTACAAACTAACATAAATTATTGTGTAATGTTGTGTCAAATACATGGATGTACTTCAAATTAATACATTTAAAACTTAAAAGCAATTATAATTATGAAATCTTGCATTTAAAGGTATAAAATAAAGGAGAAAATACATTTACTATGCAATTTAGAACTAAGCAACCTGTGGAACTGATAATTAATAATTGTCGGGCTCACTAATCATTTACATTTAACCTGTTGGTTCTTTTCACATGAGACTTGGATAGTTGGAGTAATTGAGAACTCTAATAATTGGAAACATTAATTTCAATTAATTAATTTATGTGACAGTAATCGATGTAATCCATGCTCATAGGTAATCGATTAGTTGAGTTAATCACCCGGCTCTACTATTCATACTACTTATTATTGTTACCTGTTTTAAAAAGTAATAAATCACTCTGTATGTTGTTTTGCAGTTTCTTAAGCACACAGGATGCATATAATTTGAAGCTGTTTATGAGTTCAACAAATGTCATAATTCTATACATTGTTAAACAAATGAAGGAAGTAAGAATGTCTGTATCAATGGATAGTTT
This sequence comes from Limulus polyphemus, assembly GCF_000517525.1. Classification (NCBI taxonomy): domain Eukaryota; kingdom Metazoa; phylum Arthropoda; class Merostomata; order Xiphosura; family Limulidae; genus Limulus; species Limulus polyphemus. Next base: position 196,849 of record NW_013666615.1, on the reverse strand, counting down.
CTTATTTAGTTTGTCTATTGAAGAGTTTGCAGAGGAAAACCCATGCATTCGATTAGTGAAGTAAAAGACTTGTGTACATATTGAAGAGTTTGCAGGGGAAAACCCATGCATTCGATCAGTGAAGTAAAAGACTTGTGTACATATTGAAGAGTTTGCAGGGGAAAACCCATGCATTCGATCAGTGAAGTAAAAGACTTGTGTACATATTGAAGCATTTGCAGGGGAAAACCCATGCATTCGATCAGTGAAGTCAAAGACTTGTGTACATACTGAAGAGTTTGCAGGGGAAAACCCATGCATTCGATCAGTGAAGTAAAAGACTTGTGTACATAAGCTGCAGGTATAATGACAGTAGAATAACAATTTCCTAATTAGTTCTGTATTATGCAATTTTAGAGTAGAAAGATTTCATATGACTTTGAATGGTTCATTCTTCTATAAACTTGATAGAAAAAAGAATCATATTTAAAGTAATACTTGAAGGAATCACTTTTTACATCCTGTAGTTAGTGCTTCTAATTTAGATGAAAATGCTTGTTATTTACAAACTGAAATTAAAATTTATTATAGGAGATTCTTCTGCTCATGCACAGATAATCAATAGCCCATTGGTTTTTATGGTTACTGTTTTGGATTCGTATGTGCTTATTTTCATTTTAATGCTGCTTATTACTAAATGTCACAGAAATGAAACATCTGAAATTAGACTGGTATTTCTAAGACCCTAACCAACTGAGAGTATATCTACTTTCAAGTGTGGTATTTCTAAGACCATAACCAACTGAGAGTATATCTTCTTTCAAGTGTGGTATTTCTAAGACCCTAACCATCTGAGAGTATATCTACTTTCAAGTGTGTTATTTCTAAGACCATAACCAACTGAGAGTATATCTTCTTTCAAGTGTGGTATTTCTAAGACCCTAACCATACCACACTTGAAAGTAGATATACTCTCAGATTTCTAAGACCCTAACCAACTGAGAGTATATCTACTTTCAAGTGTGGTATTTCTAAGACCATAACCAACTGAGGGTATATCTACTTTCAAGTGTGGTATTTCTAAGACCCTAACCAACTGAGAGTATATCTTCTTTCAAGTGTACACTGCATTGTTATCTGTATGAATGGAAAGAGCTTCATTAAGTGGTATTGAAAATATAGGTTTTTTTTTCTGTTCACATTGACAAATACACAAACATATACACAGTTCTCCCACATTCTTCATTAAAGGTTTACTGTCATGCATTAATTAGAAGAATGAAAAAGGTACTAAAACAGCATTAGTTTCAGAGAAACATCTAGAGTAATTCAAAATACCAGTTAGCATAAAGAATATGTAATTTAACATTTAATGAATAAATCATCATGCATAACAACCATTTTTTGTTATGAAAATAGGAGAAATTACTGTATGGACAAAATTCCACTTAGAGTGCTGTGTGTTCTTCAAGCTTTTAAGCCAATATTTGTATTTGTTAAAACAAAACCATTTTTGACATGACTTCAGAGTAAAAGTATGGTACTTAAATGTGGGGTTTTTCATATGTTAGATTTTAATTAGCCAAAAGTTAAATAGATTGTAGCTCATCATTGTATGACAAGTTATTGAACTGCCCTGTAGAAACCACCTACCGAATAAGATAACAACTAATTTGTTTGAGTTGATAAAATGTTGTAGTCTTTGGACTAAAATTGATAATTATGAATATTTTGATGTTTATATTCATTTATATAATATTTCGTTTTGGATTATATGTTGTTAGTTCATATGTTCTAAACATTGATGAAGTATGTTGACAGGTTTATGTTTCATTATTAATTATTTTTCACATTGGAATTTAATTTTAATCTTTTATTATTATTATCTAGATTATATATGTACAATATGCGGGAAAGCACTGTCAAGGGCCCAGACATGGAGAAAACACATTGAAAGACATTATCCAATGAAGAGGAATAAGTATTCTTGTAGTCTTTGTCGCCGGTCATTTTCCTGGCCAGAGAGTGTAACTCGTCATAAGAGAACTGTTCATGGGGTGTTTTAAAATACTATCATCTGTGAGTTCTATTCTCTCAGTATACAACTGAACATGTGGTTGGACTTGTCTTATGGGTACATCATGTCATCTTACTGAGTATATTCATGACTTGGTGGTGATATACTAAGGAATAATTGTAATTTTGGTTTGCTTAATTTAAATTTTAGCCTGTATTTTAAGCTTGGCCATTTTTAAAGAAACATGAAGGGAATTCTGTGGTGTTAATAATATGATAAACTGGAAACCTGACTTTAAACTGTCATGTTGTTAATTTTAGTATGCTTGTGAATGCCTTAAAACTATACCCTACATCTTGTGAAAGAATACGACAGATGGTCTAATGTATATATATGAAATCTCCTCTTTCAGTCATTAAAGTACACATTGAAAAAGTTTCATATCAAGAAATTTTATTTTGAAATCAGAAGTTCTTCATTTTGGTATCCATTAAATAAATGCAAGCTTGAAAAAAAATTTAAAGTTCTGTTTAAGTAGTTTAAAATTGAATGTAATTTTTATTTCACTCTATTCTGGCAAATCAGGACTGATTGTTTTTTTTAAATCTGTTTATTTTATTCCGTGAAACTTCTTCATTGTTGTCTGAATATTATCAACAATTGTGAATGAGTTACAAGCAGTGATAATTCACATTTTAACCTAAAGTTAGGTCTTATGCAGCAATTCAGTATTCTTGTTTAACTTTAGTTCTTTTACATATTCGTCTGCAATACATTACTTCTACATATTGAATAATAATTGTGTATGTATGCACATTAGGCTACTGAAATTATCCCTGTGTATATATTTGACTTTGTTTTCTTATGTATACCCTATCTGGTTGAAATAAATTATAAAGTAGCTTTAGCCATAAGTGTTGCTTTTTTTTCTGTCAAGATTTTGTTTTAATTATTACATTATAAAGTGGCTTAAATTTGTGTGTACTTTTCATTAAGTCGTAATCACAACAAATGTAGTTTTGGCTTGTAACAGTGGTAATCATTATATGAACAAAGTAGATCACTGATCTTGTGAATTGATGAAAAACTATATAACTTAGGTTGTTATGTAAAGTGAAATGATTTCCTCTAAATCTCGTGTAGATATTTTGGCACATATAAGTTGTTTTAAAGAGTTTTTACTATATGTACATAGAGCCACACAGGTTAAAAATGGTTAATTCTTTTTGCAAATTATTTTTCTTTCTGAACTTGTTCAAACAAAAACTTAGCAAGTTTGGTTGTAGAATGAAACATTATAAAGTTACAGAGCGTATTTTTTAATTTTTTGTGGAGAAAGGATTGTGTAAGTAAGCTTAAGTTGTAAGAAACCCATCAGCATCCAATTAGAGGCCAGGGGTTGGGTTTTTGAAATGAGACAGTGTAATTATGATTGTTTTCTTATGATCCGTGGTGTAATACTGGTTGAATGAAATATATTAGAGATAAATTTTAACAGAGAATATTGAACAAATCATACTTTGATATTATAGTGTTGAGTTGATATATAGATTCCTGTTTGTGACTCAGTCAAGATAAACTTGATTGTCTGCATCAGTTTCCATGACATTTCATACCATGGAACTAGTGTTTTGCTGTTTTCTTTACTTTTTTATTTAAACGAAGTAGTTATGATGATAACAGAATAACACTGAAATAGATATGTCGTTTTCCTAATTTTATGACCCAGCAACTTGAAGTGGAGATGATGATGTTTTAAGTGGTGATGAAAATTATAAAGGCTATCATTTACTTGAAAGTATCTCATTTGTTAATTATTACTAAACATCTGAAATTTATCCTCCAGGTTTTTCAAAAAAGATTAATTCTACAACAGATAGTAAACTCTCATCACAACGACTTGACTCTACCTGTCCAGTCTGTTTCAAGTGTTTTGCTACCAAACAGAGCATGACAAGGCACCTTCTGATGCACAGGCCTGATGGCAAGAAACAGTTTGAGTGCAAAGTGTGCTTCAAGCGTTTTAATTGGCCAGGAAATTTGAGAACACATCTTCAAAGTATTCACAGAAACTTTCCTGTTTCTCAAAAATTCTGGACAACCCATTAACCTTTAAGTTCACTTTCAGAGAGATAATGTTTAAGTATGTCTTTCTTTTTCTTTTTTCATTGAAGTTGATGTTTAATCCCTTCCATGATATGCAAAGATAACTCACACGGCTTTCATTTTTCAAAAAATATTTGGGCAAACCATTTCTCACCATATTTTTAATTATTTGCCCAATTTATTCACGTTATAATTTTTTACAATCAATGCTTGCAAGATGACATTAAAAATACTGTTTGTGCTGATCTGAATTATGTATCATAAACACTGAAGAAAAACATTCCTATTCTTTATTATAGTTTCATTGAAATAATATATATCATTTAGAAATCCAGACATGTAACATTTATTCATCAAGTATGTTTTATGCAGAAATATAATAACCGATCATAAAGGAACTTTTGTTCCATTAATATGTAAGTATAGGCTGTCAAAAAGCAAAATAAAAAACACCTTTTTTTTACCCCATTTCCAAAAAAAACCTGACACAGAAGAGGTTACAACGAAAAGTGAAGATAGTGAAAATTCACCTTGACAACCTTGTATGCTGAGGAAAGGGTGTTTGATATTTTAAGTTTGTATTCAGTACAGTTCATCAAAATATTGCGACTTTTTTTAATACCAGAATTTGAAAATTTTTGTAATTCTAATGAAACAAAAATATTGTACAGAAATACCTAACAAGGATCAGTTGTTGCTTGTACAAGTAGTATCTCATGTTGTATTATATTTTCAGTTTTTAACACAAATATTGGTTTAAGCATCAGTTTGTGGATGTGCATTTCAGTTACTTGAAACGTTCATTTAAAATGTTTGTGATACTAATAAAACTGTACTCCATCTGTGTGTTTTTCAGCAGGGAGGTTTGAGTGTTACACCTGGCAAGCTATGGTTGTTTTTTTATTCAAGTCTCAGCAGGTATTAATGATACAAGCAGAAGAGAGCACCAGAAAGTCAGCTGAACCCAATATTACAAAACTTTTAATCAGTCTGATACTCATTGTTCCCATTTCCATATTCATTGCACTTCATTTGATATCCAAAACAATACAGTTCAGAATATTGTATTTGATAAATTTCCCATATCTTGTCAAGTCATTTGGACTGTTCCTCAAACAGTGGGTATAGTAAATATATTTCTAAAGGCCTTACTTCCCTATGTTTTCACTGAAACCATGGACACGAATGTGAGCGTTTAACCAGAATATCTTGAAACAAACTTGAATATGGAGTTGAAAATCAATTATACCAAATTGTTTTTATCTGTCAAAAATTTCAATGACACAGCACTATATTCAGTTTCATTCAGTCAATTAAGATATAAAACTTTAACTACCACCTTGATAAAACTACTTTTAGATAATACATCTGAATTAAACTGTCAAAAAAGTTGTTTGACTTATGTATGTGGTATTTATGTACACTGATGCAGAATTATAAAATAAACACAGACATCATAGGAAAACAAGTGTACAAATAAACTCATATCTTTATTCATAATATTACAAAAGGTTCTTTTGAGACAGAAGTGATTGTGTAATTCATAAGAAGTTGAACTGTAAGAAGTTTTATTTTTTGAAAGAAAATGTTTCATGTTACAAAAACATGGGATGTACATGGCCTGGTGGTTAGTGTGCCTAGACGGTGAGTCTGAGAATTTATGATCTGTGACTTATTGCTGTAAAAACTTGCTCCACACTTTGAGGCCATGGGTGAACTATAAGATCCCACTATTTGGGGCCTGGCATGGCTCGGTAGTTAGAGCACTCAAGTTGTGGGTTCAAATCCCTGTCCCACCAAACATGCTTGCCCTTTTAGCTGTGGAGGCATTATAAAGTGACAGTCAATCCCACTATTCCCAAGAGTTGGCAGTGGGTAGTGATGACTAGCTGTCTTCCCTATTGTCTTTCACTGATAAATTAGGGATGGCTAGTGCAGATAGTCCTCATGTAGCTTTGAGTGAAATTCAAAACAAACCTACCATTTAGCTAAAGAAATATAACCCGAGAGTTGCCAGTGAGTGCTGTTGAAAAGCTGCTTTCCTCTGATTCTATCAGTTGAAAATTAGGGATGGTTATGTACAGTTAGTTCTTTGTGTGAAAATTCTTAAAGAAATGATACTGAAACTCATGTTTTTACTACAAGTTATTTTATGTCTGTTCTCCAAATTTTCATTCTGAAGTGTAATTACTTTCCTTGTCTTTAAAGTTGGTAAATAAAGTTTCGCGAGTAGTGTATTGCAGTATTAAACTCGATTCAAGTTTTTTTTATAACATCAAACTGATGCTGGTCTTTCTAAAAAAAATAATGACATTTCAACAGCTCAAGTTTTTGCCACAAAAACTTGTGTGAAGTCTTTTCATCCCACCATAATAAATACACAGGTAACACAGCATCATCGTGATGTTTCCCGTTGTGAACAGCAGTGATGTACATACGTGTTATACAAAATACCCTGCGTTTACCACCTTATTCTTTTAATGTAGAAAGTTTCAAATTATTTCGTTTATTCTGAGTCTGCAGTTTTTTGCATAAGCATATGGTCCAGAAAACTGTTACGTTGACGTCATTTTAACTATATTTGTTATTCTTTAGAGAGAGAAAATATTTGTTCTGCCCATAGATGGTGCTGTAATGCTGCACGATGTGCTGAAAGGTCAAAGACAGCAGTGTCATTTGATGTCAGAGTAGATACCTAGAAGTTATGGTCTCCTCTCACATTGAATGAGAATGAAAAGCACTAGTCACTATAGGTCAATCTGACATTTTCTGTTAAGTAACAAACATTAGATTTAAAATTTACTACGCAGAACTTCAAATGAGTTGGTTGCTAAGAAGGCATCTCGAGAAAAGGAAATATGATGATCAATTCACGAGTGAAGTATCCAAAAAACAAGTGCACGTATTGTGTTTGCTCATTGATTTAAATAATATATTCATTGAATTTTGTCCAGTCTGTTTATTTCTTTGCTTGAACTCGGTCAGTTTAGGTAAATGAAGACTTAGTTCATAAAGTTTAATTTCCTCTCATGTAGGAATATGTCAAGTTTTTTTTCTGTTTATAGTGTTAATATTTGATTTTAAATTAATTTTCTGTTCTGAATATGTGCAGGTTTCACATAACCTATGGCCAAGAAAACCATGAAATTTATCTCCCTTCAATTTACCTTTGTTTCTTTGCCATTCTCAAAGTTAGGTGTTTTTGTGAAGAACGTTGGTACATGCAACATTTTTGAAGGATGTCGAGTCACTTGTTGTACAGGTAATATACAGAAATTTCAGCCCCCTATGTGAAATGAGAATGACTAGTCATGTGGTAGCCAGTCGCGAGAGGTAAATTCAAGGTTTTATGTTGTATAGAAGCCTCTCACTTAGTCTGTGTCCAAGTTTCATCCAAGCTTGTCTTGCTCTTGACTATAATGAAGCGACAGCCCCATGATAAGCAAATACAAATGCTGTTTTGTTGCTAATAAAGATTGTACCCTTGTGTAGGGTTCAGTTTTTCTTTTGTCTAAACTCTGATATTAAAAGGCAAACAGTGTTCTGTAATACCATAACTTGTTTTATTAAGTGGACCTATCATGTAAATTTTCAAATATGTATCTATTGCACCTGAATATCCCATAGGGTAAACAGGTAATGGGAAATTTTGTTGCTATAATCATGGGATACCGATTTGTTGCAGACTTTACTGATGATTACTGGAGTGTGTATTAACTTTAACTTGGAGTTCTTCATTAAAATGTTTTAAAATACTTCTTTCTTAGAAAACGGCATTTTTACAACAAGACTTAGAGAAAGAGTCAGTCACCAAGGAAAAATGACATCCGAGAGGGTAGTATGTGTAGAATTCCTCTTCTGGATGCTAGACTTTCTCCACTGCCACAAAAGTCTGTAAATGCAATATCACCGTAGCTCAAAAATAGAAAAAGAACTTCTGGCATCTAGTGCATCCAGATTGCTGGACAGTAGGTTTCCTCTAGTGAGAGTTGACCTTGGTAGAAGGGTGACATAGTCTGAAGGTCACTGTGGAGTTGTCTTGTATGTCTGAGATACTCGGGGGTTGGGGGCTCTTCAAGACTCCAAGATCAACCCCATTCAGAATACATAATCATCTCTGGTCACAAGACTACGAGGTGTCATTGATGGGCATCTGCCAACATAAGATGTCTCGTCAGCAGGTGCTGTATGTGGATAGTGATGAGTCTTCCGGAGCCAGGAAACATGCTGCCAACGTGATGTGATCCACGGAAGAGTTTAGGGACCCACCTCATTCCCCTAAGTTTGGAAGGCCCTCATATTGTCGGGCACCCAAATACTACTATGTGGAGCCAACAACTTCACAAACCTAAGGCAACAATCAAGAGGTCAGGAACGAGGCTATTTGGTTGCATCCACGGGTATCAATGAGTGAGGCTAAGAAAATCACTCCTCTGATGTACGAAGGGCTCAGCAAAGAAGAACATGGACTGATTCTTAACGTTTCAGGCAGGTGACTCCTTGAAACAGCTGCACTGCTGAGCAGGTGGCTCAACACCTTGTATTGTGTCTGGACTTTTCAGCCCTAGATGCAGTCGGGAACTTGAATAAGCAGGGTGTTTGCAGTCAGGGAAAATATGAAAAAGTCGGGGTGGAAAATGCCTAAAGTCTGAATTTGTTTAAATATTTTTTCACCTCGTAATCACTAACAGAAATGTATTGGCTATAGCTACTACATCTAGTATATAAAGTAGTTAATGCGGTGATTTTCGAGCATAATGTCCTCTATATATGTATAATACGTTTTTACAACGTGAATGGTAAGGTAAAGCTAGGAAAAAGTAAGGGAATTTTTTTTTAAGTTCTGTATATACCTTGACAATTCGCAGCAAGACTGCGAGACAGTCATCACTAACTTGCACCAAAGTTTTGACACACTAGAAACGGAGCAATCCATCAGACTGCCTTCAAAGCTAGAAAAAGAAGAACAAGAAGCTTGGTTTGTGCCATTTACAAAGTAAAACCTACCTGGTGGTGTCCTCAGAAGATCCCAAAAAATATTCTCATTAAAAAAATTGTGGAAGGCCTGCCAAGTGAGACGATGCAACACCACTTGGGTGTGATAGAGACCTTCTCTCGCTTACAAGAGGGAGTTTATGTTGCAATGAATTTTGAAGTAGTAACTTAAATCCCTTGTAGGAATAAAAGCAGCTTGTAGCGACAGCTTCAATGACTTTAACCTCAACAGGCCATCCTCCTCAGTCGTATCAGTGTTAAAACCAGGCATAGGTAAACTAATCAGTCAATGCATACTAGAGTTTTAATGCAGCCATGTTAGTTTCTAGTGAATGGGCAGGGCTTTGCCAGTTCTCCCATGACATGCGTGCTGTAACATCCACCGGTACCTCCACCTCAGTTCCATCCTAGTCACAAGAGATGGAACACATGCTTTGCTTATGTGGAGTTTGTACAATTTTGGGTGTTCTGCCTCTACTTTACTAAGCAGCAAGGTGGAGCTAACAATTGGTTTTGACAAATATAACAGTGGGTTTTCCAAAGAAAAGAGTAAGAGTGAATACTTCACCTGTACCTCCAGAAACTTAAAAAAAATAAAAAATCTGAAATCGGATCTGGTCACTGATTAGATAGTGCAAAGAAAAATTTGCACCTAAAAGTGGGGTGGCCAGACTGTTTCTCAGGGTTGGGTGAATCTTGGACTGTGACTGTTGGTATACAAGTGTAATAACTAGAATTTCTGGTAGATGCAAGAGCAGACAGAAAATGGTAGATCTCTTTGTATATCAGGCACTCTGAACAAGCTTAACACGTGGTCAAATCAACAAAAAGTTTGTTCTGGCAAACGGAGAGAAGCTAGGTGTGAAATAGTCATACTCCATGTCTAGGTGAATTTGGTTACATAATGAAGGTAGTTGTTGCTGCCCTCAGTTCTGGCATTGGCTTTCTAGAAATGGATGTTCTCTGGAGAGCTTATCAGAGAGTTTTGTTTGTGCAATAAGTGGACACAAGACAGAAGAACCAAAGTAACAGTGGACTGCAGGGTATCCTAATACACAATTGGTGTTTCCTATGAACAATGTATAGTGCATTTGTTCTGTGCAATATTATATTTCCTAACCAGAAAGAAAGAAGCAGTTATCCATTAGAGAAGAAATGAAGTCTTAGTGCTGTTCTGCCATTATAAGTGGTTGGCTATCCAGCTAAAATATGGTATGGTAAGCAGAGTAGAACTAACAAATGTTAGCTAGAACACTGGGATTGCATCCGTGTAGAGTTCAAAAGTGGAAATTCTAGCCTAAACCCAGAGTCCAAAACTTAAGTGATTTATTGGCAGAATTTACATGACTACAGTCATTCAACATCACAAACACAGTTGATGCACATCCATTTAAACAACCACCACACGGGCTTTTATGGAGCTATAGGAACGTAGTCAGTGCCGAAATACAGATGTTAAAGAGTGGTCATGTCCAGTAGCTGTCAAGAAGATAGTTGTGGCCCAGATTGTGTATTGATTTTAGGTAGGCGAGTGCTGTAACTCATGTTGATGTCTTTCCTGTTGGTTTAGTACCTTAGATTTGGCATCTGGATATTGGCAAGTAAAACAAGATGAGGGCACACCCAAAACTACTTTTAACACTCGAAATGGCTTGTACGAATCTCACGTCATGTCGTTTGGCCTGTGTGATGCACCTACCACTTTTGAGAGGTTAATAGAGCTTACAATCAAAGGGCTGCAAGAGGATAGATGTCTCATCTACGTTTGGTTGCACATTGAGTTTGTGGCCGAGAACCTGAAAATAATATTCAAGGGGCCAAAAATTCAAACGTGAAAAGTTGTGCTCGTGTGCACAAAGGTGAAATTTCTTAATCATAGTGTTGGTAGAAAAGAAATCTCCACAAATCCAGCTCGGACAACAGTGGTGTGAAATTGGATGCACATCCATGGCCGAAGGAAAAGTGTGCAGTTTCCTTTGTTTCACATCGTATTAGCCAACAGTTTATGGCCAACTTCTGAAATAATGACTCACATTTATCTCTTCTTAATAAAGTTGAAATGAATTTCAGGTGGAATGAGAAGTTTGAGCAAGCATTTCACTATAAAATATTTTTTGGTAGAAGCCCTGGTGTTGCACACTTGACAGGATAGAAAGTTCTGGTTGACGTTGACAGTGGAATTGTATTGTCACAGATGCAGTAAAGAATAAAACGGGTAATTGCACATGTTAATACTACACTCTCGAAATCTGAAACTCCGATACTGGACAATGAAGAAATAATTACATAGAACCTTTGTACCTGAAGAAGTAATAAACCAAAGTACTGACGAGTCTTTGTATTGTTTTAACTGAAGTATCTATCTAAATCTCTTCTACACATTAAAATGGAAGAATATTGTAATTCAGTTTGCCAGCTGTTTTAAGAAAAAAAATCCCGAATGTATGTATAGAGATGAAACCGCGTAGTTTTTTAACAGAATATCTAGTCGTTAACCATTGTAGTTACTCTCCTAACTGCTTTAGAAAAGGCATTTTGTTTACCGACCTAATTACCAATTAGGGAAGGATAATACTATGGGTAAGATGTTAGGTATAATATTTTGAAATATTATACTTTATTTTAACTCTTTCCTTCGTTGTCAACGAATTATAGCTTCCCAAACAAGTTTAGAAAATGTAAACAATGTGATACACGTGCGTTAAATGTTATTTTCATCAATTTGAAAAAAAGTTAACGATAAATAATCATTACAAATGAAATATGAAGCAATTAAAATATACCGTGTGAAGGTTCTATGGTACTTCCTGCAATACGAATTATGCCTAGAATGAAAATAAACTCAGAGTTTGAATCTTTTTTTTTTAAACAAATCTTTTGTTGTTTTGTGTTTGCTTCTTAGTTCACATTATTTATAATACATAATTATTAAAAGTGTTTGGACGAGATTCCTTTATTCTTCGGAAGACAATATTAGCAGAGCTGTAATAGGTTGTTCAGTTGATATTATTTAATTTAGACAGTAAGTAACGCATGCGTATTATCTTTTATTGTGCTTAAAAAGTTAGAAAGCTGATTTTTTTAAAAACAATTATTAAATGAAAGCCAGATACAAATTAATAAATTTAAAAGGTATAAATTAATTTGTAAATATACATCTTATACATTTATTAATATTTTAAGCTACTAGCATACGAAAGTTATATTTTCCATGATCGCCTTTTCTACATTACTACTCTTGCTCAAAAAGTGACAGATTTTAAAACTAAAATCTCATAATTTGGGTACGAAATCTCTTGGCCACCGTAAGCAATATATAGAACGCCATGGCTAGGGTGGACTTTCCCGATGGTAAGAGTTCCTTCGTGCAAAGTTCTTCCTATGTACAATACTTCTCCATCTGCAGTAGCGCCCCCTTGAATTGCTCCTGTTGGGATTTCTCCTTCAGAGGCATATTTCCACTCCAGCTGGGATCCACAGTAGTTTACTAGAACCTGCAAATTATGAATATTCGTTTTAAAAATAAAATTAACGGCTTTAAACTTCAGATTATTCTAATCTACAACGTTGTAGTTATCCACCTCTATAATTTAAAACGTTATAAAACAAAATATTGTTTATCCGAGGTCCAAGATCGTAAACTTATTTCTACATGTCAGAAATATTTTAATGTTCGTTACAATTACGAAACAAACACATTTATTCAGGGAGTCTTAAATTATTCCCATACCAAAATTTAATGTTTACATTCAGCCATCAGTTTAACATGCAAGTATCATTAGTATTTTTACGGTACGAAACTTTGCTATAATTAACGCTTATTTTCACGCGCAAAAATATTAGCTATAAAAAAAGATCTTTTGTAGGTATCTAGCTGAGAAACCATTCAGTCATTGACGGAAAAGACCCTCTATTTTAAAATAACAGAACATGAAGTTGGGTTCAGAAAGTTATGAAATTGCCAAGTTTCGTAATAACTT
>NW_013666615.1:181232-183751 GCF_000517525.1 Limulus polyphemus | reverse complement strand
GTAGTAAAGTTAAGTTGTAAATAGTCAACGTTAGTTTTACTTTAACTTTAACCCTTTACCCTACTACTTATAGTAGTATATATATATATATATATATATATATATATATATATATATAAAAATTCTTAAATTTGGTTTATTTTGAAGCTATGTTCTAGATTTTCATGACATCACATTTATGCATGCTCCCCCCAAACTTGATGTTGAAGCATCGCTGCTAGAACAATTTAGATTTAAGGGTAGTGAAGGCAATTTACAATCTTCTTCTAACCCGATCAACAGGTGCGCAGCTTCCCTACAGTTTTAGCCATTAGATGGTTCTGCACACCCAGCACTCCTAGTTCTTGCACCTTTAAGGTTATACGCCCTCTAACTAACGTCCGCACTAAGAACATTCGGAATAGACAGAAACAATATGCAATTTTCCTATACTTAACATTCACAGCAGGTCATGTTCTTCTCCCTTAAATATGTCGAGCTTATAAAGGCGAAAACCTTATTTCCACTATTTTATAGACCTAATAATTCGTGATAGTCTTAACCGTGGGCAGGATTTAGGACAAAATTGGACGGAGGGGGGGGGGAAATATCGTGTGTATACTCTACATGGATAAAGTGTGAGCAAGTGCTCCCTGCACCCTTTCAAGTAATCCCGCCCGTGGCCTTAAAACTCAAATATTTGTAATCATAAAATCGTTCACTGGAGGGTATATCTATAACAAACAATAATGCAAGATATGTGCACTTTCTTACTAACAAATATCATCTTATACCTGGTATTCGCGATGACTGTGTTCTTCTCCTCCCCAGGGTATATAAACACATTCATGGGATGGATGAAGTTTGCCTGGAATATTATCACCTCCGTGATGGGCTCTGGCGACGTAAATGGTTTCTCCAGAGTCTTCTCCGCCCGGTACTGCACCATTAGGCACTTGTCCTCCTTCAGCATAAACCCATTCAGCGGCAGACTTGTACTGGGTAGCTGAATAACGAAATATTTGAAAGATATTACTTAAATATTCTGAAGTCTTTACACAACTGTTTCACAATAAAAGTTTAATATATATTTATTTAAGAAGGACTTTCTACTCTTGTATGCACAGGACAAGAACAGAATTCTTTTACTTCTGAATAGGCCAGAGAGATTTCCGATTTACTGCATAAATTCAGGCAAACCGTTAGAGTGCAGCACATAAGAATAGAATGATGTAGTTGTCACATAGCATTTGAAACATTTATAGGAGAAAAACCTAGAAGTCATGGCATGAGCAATCTTTATATGATTGCAAGGTTTGGCAAGTTTACGATTTTGATTAACAATAATGCTATACTGTAGTTGCTCAGCCTTGATACGCATCCGATTATCGTTTTCAAATGGAGGACCTACTTTAATATTTTAACGACACGTCATGAAGACTTGGGTTAAACTGCTAAGTCAGAGATCCACATGGGATTCAGGCACAACATTTTCATTTTGAACTACTAACCAAACAATAGGAAGGGTGCCATAGTCAAGGTTTGTTAGTCAATTTGAACTAAGTAATTGGATGAATTTTATTATTATTATTTTTTTTTTTAAGTCCCCCACAACCAAAAGTGTAGAGAAAGTCCAACGGCGTCACGTTTAGAACCTTGGGCCTTTTGATCGTGTCCTCGAGTCTTCATATTGTTACGTCTCTGGGTCGTTTGTTAATTTCCCGTAAAAATTCTGTCCAAAGAACTTCAGCGATACAAGTCCTTTCTTAAATAAAACTAGTCTATTCTTTCTCAATACAACTTTGCAATACACGGTCATTTTAACTTAAACACACGCTATAATTCACAACGATTCACGCACGTTACTTCCGACTCGACTATCAGTCTCGATATCTCCCTATCTGCCATTATCCTCTCTCCGCTTTATTTGCCGGGCTTATATATATTAAAATAGAGGGCGTCTGGCAAACACTCGAGCTTTCATGATCCTTCTAGAAAATCATGACGTGTTACCAGGGTCACGTGACTTCCGCTGTCGTAACACTATTTTAATGAAAAGCGGTTAATGTAAACATTGCAAGACTGCTACCCGAAAGGTGTACGCCAGTACTTTTTTTCTACACAAAGAAGTCAAACGATTTGTATTAAAGTTTTGTATATTTAACAATAATTCAGAAGGTAGCGAGCCTTTTTTAAAGTTTGAAGACAAATATACAGAATCAACGGACATGCTTATGTAGCGTACGTCATTTCTAAACATTTTCTTCGTGCTTCAAGAACCTTGAAAGCAACATACCACAAGTGTTCGTCAGCTTTAGCATTTCAAAACAGTGCTTTTGTTTTGTTTGCTCTCATGTTCAAACACCCCGCTAAAAATCGGAGTTCGATAGCTGCGATGTACAGAGCATAGATAGGTCTCTGTATAGCGTTGTTCTTAACAGAAAAACAAAAAAGTGCTCGTGTTTAAAACGGATGTGGAAGTTTAATGCACAAGATTTTGAATAAAAGATGAAACCACGGTGAGATACACACACACACAC
>NW_013666615.1:179426-180232 GCF_000517525.1 Limulus polyphemus | reverse complement strand
ACACACACACACACACACACACACACACACACACACTGTTAGATTAAATGCCAAATGTAAAAATAAATTATATTCTAGTATCAATATATCCCATAATAGGGAAAATTACTTTCAATATTGGATTAAATTTACACCATAAATTACAGCTACGTGTCGTATTAGCACACGATCTTAAATTAAAATGTTGCGTAAATGATAAAAACAGGAAAACTGGCAGGCGATGGTTCAAGTGACGACAGACACACACACATTATTTTGAATGGTCTGAAACAGAGTTAAATGACAAATAAAATTTAGTAGTTAAGTATATGCAGATACATCTCCAATTTATGATATTTGCCAGCAAGATTGACAGTTTTCCTTTTTTTTTTTTTAATAGAAATGTTTTACTGTACAAACAATACAATTTACAATAACAGTTATTACAAATAGGTATTACAAACAATGATTTATATACAAAAGTTTCACAAACTTACAAGCAATATAGTCTTCTTTCTAATCTGGAACTTCCTTAATATTGTTGCGTCAGCGAGGTCACGTGACTAGTGTCACGCCACGTTTCTAGAAATATCCTGTTCCTTCGTGAATGCCTTAGCATTTACTAGATTGGGGATAGTTTGGTATATACATAAGATAGTCACAACGTGACTGGAACAGTGTAGGTAGTGAGTGATTAATCTGCAGTCAGAGAGTATTGTTGAAGTTAACGTTCGTTATAGCGTTTGTTTTAGCGCGAATGTTGAAATTAAGTGTATCGTAAAGTTGTATTCGGAAAGAATAAACCAGTTTTATTTAAGAAAGGACTT
>NW_013666615.1:175156-178624 GCF_000517525.1 Limulus polyphemus | reverse complement strand
CTCAATTCAACTTTGCAATACATTTAATTTCCAAAATCACCTTAACTTCAACATACGCTATAATTTACAACGAACGATTCACGCACTTTTATTACTACCGCGCTTGACTCAATTGTCCGTCTATATCTTCTATCTCTCTGTCTGCTATACAATCCCGATTAATTGTCTGGCGCACTTATATACAAGAATAGAGGGCGTCTAGCAAATACTGGATTATTCCGTGATGTTCCCCGATCTTTCTAAAACTCATTACGTGTTACTAGAGTCACGTGACTTCTGCTGTCGTAACAGTATTATTATAACATATGGTTGAGAAACCTGTTAAGCGGAGAGAGTTTTAAGCTATCCATTTTGTTCTCAAACTTGATAGAACCTGTTACTGCCTGGGGAGGATGTTTGTTAATACACGTTATGCAAGGACTTCGACAACAAGGTCCTTCAAGTTCAACGGTTTAGATGACATTCAGAGGTCGTGATACAAAATATATTGTAATGAGAATGATAAGTCACATGAGCAGCGCTAATCGCTCTGGGTAAGTGCGACGTCTCTTGGAAACTAAAGAACGTTGGATTTTGTCAGTCTGGTACATGGATAATGCTTGAACAGTTGAATACAGAGGGTCCAGTAAAAAGCGATCGTCCCGTGCAAGTAACACTAACAGCCAGTATACACACACACACACACACACACACACCGTGTTTGTGTTTTGACCATCCTAACAAAATCTTTATTTTGAATTTCACTTTGTGTGTCCAGTCTCGTCACTTCGTTTTGCATTGATAAACCACACCTGTACAATTAACAGAACAAACTCGTACAAGAATATCAAAGAAAACTAAATGGTTATTGTTCAGACCTTTTTATTTTCTCGTAATGTCCGAAATACTCATGAATATCACCTGTCCGTAACTAACATTCCAAAGTACCTCTCCCCATTAGATTTAGCGAATTCGTTATTCCTCAGCCACGTACTATTGGGCAAACCGATAGCTGGATCTAATGTTAGTTTATTTTAAAGGGCATTTTAGTAAAAACATGGTTATAATAGTATATTTTATCGGTAGTTATGAAACTGTTTGTGCAGACAAGACTGTATGGTTAAAGAGATCGATCAGATGAGAAATATTTGTCAGTAACACGAATAAAAAAAAAGCGCATTACATTCATGAACATGTCTTAGAGTTAAATTTAAAGAGTCACTCGCGTATCCGACAACCTACGAACACTCGTAGCCCGCATGCAGTAGTTGCACGTTGTAAAAATAGGTTTTACGAACTACAGGATTGCACGATATTGGAGAATATTCTATACTATTTCTTTCGTTTGCCGTCAGAGTTCGAAATTATTCAATGGCAATAATAAAGACAAGGGTAAAAAAAAAAGTCCTATATTTTAGGAGTGGTATAAAATGACAATTCCGAAATAAGCATTTTAAAGTTTTTTTTTAAATATATTTTTTTTTATTATCACATACATGCATAAACTGTTTTGAATTAAGAGTCCGTAGCTATGCTACAAGTGCTTGGTTTAGCTCTTGATGTTATCGATAAGAGTTTTCCAAAATACTTTTGACGTTTTTTTCGCCATTTGTGTACTTTCCTTTGTCTTTTTTTTATCGATTTTTTACACAGATTCGAAATTATTTACTGTGGTAAGTTTTCCGAATCTGCGTTTAAAACTTTTGCGCTAGACATCAAAACAACCCGAATATTATTACTACAGTTTCAAGTAGAATTTACCTCCTAAACTAACACTAGCGATATGTCAGTTTACTTTAAAATATGCGCTAACATCCAATTGTCGGTCCGTTTCGAAACATATTACTTCCAAGTTCTCGGCCTACAGAATCCACAAGTTAACTTTATATTGATGTCTTCTCTATTCAGAAAACTTATAATAAAACAAATGCTATTCCTGAACTAAAATGCCGCGAAAAACAATTACAAACAAATCAATACACATAACAAAAGTAAGAAAATTACTTACGTCCACAATCAGCCATCTCCGCTCGAAGTTCTGATAGCTATAGAAATATTCACACCCTAGTCAACAGCTATAACTTATATGCAATATGTGGGCGTGATTGAAGAGTGTAGGGGGTGTTTGAGAGCGTCGTATTACCTTTTATTTATTCACAACACTTCATATGTAATTTTTTTATATCATATATTATTTGGATAAGCCACAATTATAAAACAGAGTTATTAAAAAAATATTTTTAAATGTTTCAGGGAAGCAGTACAGTGAGTTTTTTTCCCGTTTAGGCTACGACACTGCTTTGTTTTATATTCATCTACATCAAAAATACGTTATTTGTTCTCACAATATACACCTACATGCTTAACTAGGGAAGGAACCGTTCCTGCATTTCCGTTCGATTTGGAAAAAGCTTGTAAGATTAATATAAATATACGAATTAATGATCAGAGCAAACGTATGATTGCACCATAGCAAGGAAACGAAAGTCGTAAATCCGACGAACCCTGATTTAAGTCACAAGATCCCTCTCCCCCGAGAATAACTGACGATAATCTGCTGAATCATCTTAGTATGAATTTTCGATGCTCACTCACAGTCTTGCCACCATAGTGATGTCATGTAGATATTATACATCGGCACATGATGCGGTCACTTGACACGGTTATGGTTGGAATGTTCGAAATTACTGTAACGATCTTACGCTCATAGATCTAACATACAAGCATTCTGTCAAAAGACAGAACAATTAAACACATTTTTCATCATCGGCAATAGTGTTAAAAATTTTGTTGAACTATGTTTTACTTTTTTGCTTTATTTTTCATTACTTACTTTATACATTGTATATCATCTCTGGTCTCAGTACTTTTTACGTACTGTGCTATCTGTAGCCATGGAATTAATCGAAGTTTTTTGAACATGACTTCCCCTGTTCTTTACACGTCCCCCCCTTCTTTCGTTTAATAAATGACGAAGAGAATTTACAGATTAATAATTCTTTCCTGTTATTGTAACTTGTTTTTACTAACTAGCAGTAAGTTTGAAAACTTATAGTACTAAAAACCGGGTTTCGATACCCGTGGTTGAAACACCACAGATAATCCATTGTGTAGCTTTGTGCTTAATACAAACAAAAAAACTATTATTATTATTATGACAGGTGTCTTTCGCGTTTTAAACTGTTCATGATTATTATACACATTTAACGTTTATATAACCGACAATGTGCGAGGAAGAAAAGCAAAAAAAAAAAAAAATGGCGCATATGTAGATTGTAAGACACGTGCTTCCGGTGTGTAATTTGGTCACGTTATGTGAGTGAACGTCAACATAATATATATACAAATTCATAACATATACCTTCCCTGTACAGTTTCAAATTTCCACCAAACTAAGATCGTGTTGTTGTTGTTTTTTTGTTAAAAAAAGTAGCAAGAATTGTGAATAACAATTTAGTTTAGTTGTTGCTGATGTTTGTGTTCGGAGTT
>NW_013666615.1:172635-174408 GCF_000517525.1 Limulus polyphemus | reverse complement strand
CTTACCGAAGTTTATAGCACCAACTATAGCAAATCAATAATAGGTACTGTTTTTTGGCGCGTCGAGTTGGTTATATTTATAGGAGTGTGGAGAACTTCTCGAAAATTGATATTACGTAACAATACAAAGCTACACTAATGTTTACGTACACACATATATTGTTGATTCTTACACTCGAAAATCTTCTACAACTTTAGAGAATAGGCGGGAGTTTTGAAATACCTATTTAACAGTATACGTTATGTACATTTCTAAATATAGATTTCATTTAAACAAATATCGATATTAAAATAAATATAATATAATAATTCCGTCACAATTGAAAAATACAACTATATTGAAAATATACATATAAATTTGTAGCTTTTTCCAGTTATCAGTTTTCTGAGGGTAAAAGTATATGCTGTAGAATAGTTTGATTATAGTAAATTTTATTTCTTTAAGATTAAAGCGACAATCAAATTATTTCATAACTAAAGAATTTTAATTAATAAGTTGCTTTCAGGGGATGGTATCTTAATAAAGAAGTAAAAGCTTATTGATAATGATACAGAAGAAAAGTATCTATTTTTATTTTGTTAAAATAAACTAGTTTTCATTAGGGAGTTTGAGATTCTCTAACAACAGAAAATGCCTGGATGTTTTTGAATAATAAATTGATCATGGACAGGATAATAACCCTAATCAGTATATATTTCTTGATTATATATTTTCTCGGTTACTAAGAGCGTTTGTGTAAGCTATTACAAATGCAAACATACAGAATTTTGGACTATAATCAAGATATATGTTTCAATCGAAAATGATATCAAACTATTATGTTGTGTAATGCTATACATCATCTATAGTTTGTTAGATAGAAAACAATGCATATGCATTATTTGTCTTCAAACTAAAAGAATCACATAAATGTGTATTGCACCTGTACATATGTGTCATAAAAACTTAAAAATCATATATTGAGTCTGTTTACCAATTTGCTGGTTTTTCTTTAGAGTAGCTTCAAATACTTGCTTGTTATTTTCTGTCTATTTAATAAAAAAAAGTTCGAGTTCAAGTTAATAAGTTTAAGACTATTTTACTAATCAACAGAACTACCTATTTATGTATGCGTTTTGTTTACCCATCAAATACTACAAATGACTAAAAAACAATTTTGAAATCATGGATGTCAACGAGTAGTATGCATGGTATTACGAGGATACAGTTACTGGTTACACTGAATAACAAAAACATTATCTGATACTAAAAAATACAACTGTTTCTGAGTAATTTGACGATGTTGATTCTAAAAATCATGATGAAAACTAGTGATCACCTCTAGTTTTCGAGTAATGATGGATTTATTCAAGATATTCTTATACACCGGGAAAATAACTTTTTCTTTAATAACTTTATTTATTCATTCAAAATTGCATTTAAGAATATATAATCTGCTTGCTTTGAGAAGTTTATTTTATGTCCACAGCACGAGCAAAAGGAATTGATGTCTTAGTGTTCTCATTGTGCAAAAGTACAGCTTTCAAACTAACTGTTACGACAGCGGAAGTCATGCGCATTGGAGTTTCTCGAAGGATCATGAAAGCCCGAGTGCATTCGAGACGCCTTCTTTTTAATATATAAGCCTGGCGAGAAAAACTAGCGCGATCGGCAGATGGATTGAAGAGGAAGAGATAGATAATTGAGTCAAGCGAACAGTAGGCACTGTAAGTAAAGTGTGTGAATCACTGTGACAGTGGAAATTCTGTGTATTACTAAAAGTTGTATGGAGAA
>NW_013666615.1:170810-172190 GCF_000517525.1 Limulus polyphemus | reverse complement strand
AGCAGATACGCAACACAACTTTACATAAGTCTATAGAAAGTCTCCATTCTTAAGGACGATGTTCAGATTATAAAAGGGAAGTATTGATTTGTAGTGTTTCAAACTATATTTTAATCTAAGTGTTTATTTTCTAAAGAGTCCAGTCGTGATGACGCAAGATTTAAAAATTTCATGAAAGTTAAGGCCTCGGTAGAATCTAGGAGTTTCATG
This sequence comes from Limulus polyphemus, assembly GCF_000517525.1. NCBI lineage: Eukaryota > Metazoa > Arthropoda > Merostomata > Xiphosura > Limulidae > Limulus > Limulus polyphemus. Next base: position 171,980 of record NW_013666615.1, on the reverse strand, counting down.
TAGTATGTAGAAATAACAGTATAATATTAATACCAGAACCAATAAATTATTGAGCATTCAATAAATTATTCAATTCAATGTATTTCTGTGACTCATACAGTGAGTTTATATTTTGTTTGTTATCAATCGATTAGCGAGGAAATGTTACAAGTAAGTTTATAATTAAGTTAGGAATTTATTAGTTTTAAGTTTCTGTTTAAATGTTATTTGTGAAATTAGACATACAAATGAAAGTATTCTGTAGCATACGCAATTGAATAAATAACTTAAGCTGTTATCATTATGTGGACTTGATTTGGCATTATTTTTACAAAATAATCCAAAAGAACACACCCAATGATAGAACATGTTACAACACAAATGCCAGAAGTGGGATTATTTTAATGAAAATAAAATAGAACTTTGATTAATCTTCAACTTCAAGAAGATAACATGATCATGAAGTAAGATCGAAACTTTGCTAGATATGATGAGATAATGGAAAGAAAAGGGAAAACAGAAAGAGTACAGAACACTAAAACAAAATCAATAAGAAAGAGAAAGAAAGTTAGAAGCAGCCCAAGAAGGAAGAGATGGGAATTTAAGAGAAGAGTTAAAAGAAAGAGACATAACAGTTAATGAAGAGTTAAGAACAATAATAAATCTGATTGACGATAAGATTGATGAAGTTATTGGTTATGTATTACTGCAATATCCTCTCAGATAGAATAAATATTACTTGCTACAGAACACAAAGACATAAAACAGCTAAAACATAGTAATCTTAATGACTTTCTGGTTCACTTTTTTGCCGCCATTACCGTATGAAAATTAAACAACAATTGTTTTTACGTCTTTATTACTAAAACAGATAGAAAACATATGATATGGCCTCATATCACACATGTACGGCTTTTGCCACTGAACATTGTGCTTATGGATTTTCACCTGTTATAAGACGCTGGACTTTACTTACCACAGCTAGGGTACGACATGTTGTAGGTCTTTTTCTGAATAGTCCTGGTGTTCCAGGTTGATCTACATTCCTTTGCTTTCCAATGTCATTAAGATCAAGGTATATCCCCTTGTTAGAAATTCTAAATATCCAATCTGTTTATAATCATATTGTTGCGTCAGCGAGGTCACGTGACTAGTATCACGCCACGTCTTTCTAGAAATATCCTGTTACTA
>NW_013666615.1:155478-170800 GCF_000517525.1 Limulus polyphemus | reverse complement strand
TGATCCTTCTAGATACAGTGTATTCTTGTATATATAAGACCGGCCACGAAGCGATGGAGAGGTAATGAGTAATTGAATGTATGCGGACAAAATATTGTTGGCCACGTGAGACGTGGATTATAGTGTTTGTTATAGAGCGACTATTGAAATTAAGTGTATCGTAAAGTTGTATTCGGAAAGAATAAACCAGTTTTATTTAAGAAAGGACTTGTGTCGCTAAAGTTTAGTCAGAAAGAATTTACGAAAAATTAACTAACGAACGGAGACGTAACAATATATATATAAGTTGAGTGTATGAATACTTTGCGTCAGACAGAGCTGTTACATACCTTACCCAAAAGCTATATTTTTCGGTGCAGCACACTAACTACAAAATACCAAATAATGTCAAATGGAATTCTAGTACGTGCTGTTCAACCGCGACTTTATATTGGCCGTAGTTGTCATGTAACTTGTTGACTTGCACAATCAAAATAGTTTTAGTACAATTTACTCAATACTCCGTATATAAGTAAGATTTATCTCAAATATGACAATACTGAGGTAAAATTAAAGTCAGTTCATCACATGTTTGGCACAAATTTTGAATGGAATTCAAAGAATGTGCTAAGTACTATAAACACAAATATATATGTAAGAACAAATATTTGGCTACGCAAACGCATGATTCAAAAGTCGAATAGCCTAAAATAAAATTAAAATAAAGTGTAGAATTCCAATCCAAAACTAGAATAGTAACTTTTTCTCTGAACTTGGCACATATTAACTAATTAAACATTTTAAAACAGAATTGCCATATGCTGCATTAGCCGGGCAAAGGCAGTTGTACAGTTTAATAATCGATCGAGTATTACGCATTTCACCTATTATATCATTGGTTGCACTTCTTGTTGAATGTTTTGGCGAAATCAGTGCGTGTACGTTTAAAATTTCTTCTAGGGATTTTATTTTAATATTGTTGTCTGAATTACGCCCTCAACATGAGTGCTGCTACATTCAACCTGGGAATGAATAAACGCCAAAACAATAGCGCTCACCTGTTTGGGTCACAGGAAGTTTCGCATGCTTAGCTTGCGAAAACAACCAATCACAGCAGAGAATACTTAGTTTGGTACCGTGATAAACTTCCTGTGTTGAGTGTGTTTGTCAGAGCAGGTAAGTTGGAAGTGTTGTTTTCTGACTTAAAATTTTGTAAATGAAATTCTTCTTATTTCATTCTTATATTACAATTATTTTTAAAGACCATCTTTATTTTTCAAGTTATTAAACTTATTTTCCCTCTGGTATGTGTATTGTACAATCGTAAACAAAATATGATATAGATAGCTTAGGCTTAAACGAAAACGCGCAAATTTTGGATGTTATCAATTTATAAGTTGCATAACATAACATTGTACATTGTGAAAACCTCGCCACGACTCTTCGAGTGAAGTTGGGTGGGTGTGGTTAATGAGAAGTTGGTTTTGTTTGCTGTATTTTTGTCCTGTTTAGATGCTAAAAGTAAAACTTGTATTTAATTTTTAAAGTTTTTATTATTTTCATTAATGGGAATATTCTTTAAAATTAGATTAGAATAATGTATTTTTTAACAACTGAGTAAGAGATTTGAGAGTAGCAACACGAAAATGATGCAAGTTTATAAAACTGATTCTACTTTAACAGTTTCAGAATGAAACGTTGGTGGTGTTGAATCAGATTGATTTTAAACGCTAAATATTTGTTTTCAAAAGTTATGCATACAGACTTGCATGGTTTTTGTACATCTTATTATTAAAGCAGTTACTAGAACCTATAAGTAGAATCCCGTATCTGTGGTTTCACTCGCATAAAAGGCATGGAAAAGAACTGAAAAATATTGGAAGACCTTGATTTGATATAAACATTAAATGTTTAGTTCAGTTCCATATAGCAGGTTACCTGACTGCTTTGTATATTAATTTTCCTTACATTATAATATCATAAGGTACATTTTGTTTGTTTGAAATGTGATAATTTTATTTGATGAGTTGATTTTTTATTTTTCTATTCATTTTTTTTTCAACTTTAGTAGATGTATAGCAGTGAAGAATATCGTATACATTTAATTATTTAGACTTGGAGGATGTTCACGTATATTTAATAGATTATTTTTAAGTAATGTGAATTTAACTATTGGAAAAATTGTTTGTGCAAGTACTTGGATAGTTATGGTTAATATGATTTGTGTTGAATACAAAGCAATTTTCTGCATATGTGTTCTGAATTGAAAATTATTCATATTCATTATGTTACAATAATATTGCTCAACATACAGTTGGTGATCAGCCAAATAATTTAATTAACCCTTATCGCACCTTTGAAAAGTTATGTTTTGTAACACCTGGGCTCCAATTGGACTCCAGCACAAAATTACCATTATAGTAAGCACTGGAGTGAAATTTCAAAAGTCAGTTGCATTAAAAGTTTTATTAGGGTTAGCAAGCAATGTGAAAAACATAAAAATATATATATTCTAGAGGAAATATGTTGACAAATCAATAAATTATAAAATTAGATTGTTCCTCAGTATACATTTAACTAGTATTAAACCATTCCTTATACAGACAATGTATTAAAAAATACTGAACTTTTATATTACTCCTATATTTGGGTTATTATCCACCAATATATGATGAAATTATCACAATACTGCAAAATACAACAAAAAAAGAAAACTGAAAGTATATGTTGTGGGTCACCTTGGGTCTGACCAGACCCCAAAACAAATGTATCCTTATAGTAGACTATGAATTGAAAATCCAATAAACAGGTTATTTACAACAATTATCAAACAAGGTTTCTATAAAATAGGGCATTACAAGCTGTCATCACATAGAACACTTGTTGAGGAATGAGATGCACATACATGTTTACCAAAATGATATTAAAAACTAATGGATATGATGATACTATACTACTTTGATGAATTATCTTCCACAACAGCCTATACCGTATGCTACAGAGGAAACTGCACATATAGTGATGGTCAATGATAGTATGGGGTCCACGTGGACCACAGATACATATTAGATTATAGCTACATACTCCATATACCTGTTTTGAAAACAATAGTGTCATATTGATCTATAGTTTCTGTTTGATAATTTCTTGAACTGATATAAATTTGTAATGGTTATGTTAAAAGATATACAACCAAGAAAGTCACTGGGGTCCATGTGGACCCCAGGTGTGCTGATGAGGGTTAAGATAATTCAATGTTATTGAAGAAGTTTTATATAAGAAGTTTTATTTTTTTTTTATAAGTTTTAAATAAATGCAAGTCTGAATGATGTTTATCTTGCAGGGCTGTTTACCCCCTGAAATTCACTTGAACGAAGGTCACAATATCTGTTCATTTTTTTGTACCCAGACTCTTGTAATTTGATCTAGAATGCTTGTTACTGAAGAAGAAACAGGTCTAGGTAAGGTCTTTTTTACAAGATTTTAATAATTACCTTTGCCTTTTTTTTCTTGAAAGTATTAAGAACTAGTAGTAACAGCTTGAAAACTTCAAAAATAAAACTGTCACAAACAATCATGATTTGTGAAAATTGAAAGAAAAACTGGCGATATTCATTTATTGATGCATGTTTTATTAAGACTCAATGCTGCTTTTTATGCATACCCCATTATGAAGCAATTCTGTGATATTGTAAAATAAGCTTGCTCTGTAATGCATGCTCTGTGATATTGTACATGAAAATTAAACTACAACTTTCATGGCTGCTATTATATTGTACACTCAATTAACTTTTATAATTTGCATCTGTCGAGGAGGTGTATACTGTTTCACACACTACTGTTAGTACATTTGAAAAAAATGGTAGTTAATTAAAATTCAGATTAGTCCAATAACTCTCAGTGTATTGAAAGCTGATTCCAAATTTAGGGTTAGTATTTTTTTTTATGGTTGAGTAAGACCGAAAAAATGATAAAAGTTAATAAAGAGTAAGTTTGTACAGATGTTAATATATCACTGAATATTGTTTGTTCAGGACCTGTTTCTTTTGGTATGGGTGTAGAGTTTTTGGCCCATGATTGAAATAGTAATTTTATCACTATATGTCAGTATGCACATTTTCCACTTTAAGGCTTATATTCTGTAGTTTGTGTTAAAATAAAGTGTATAAAATGTACGTGTGCGTGTGTGTGTGTCTCATTAATTTATTTTTATTTTGTTATGCAACTTTGTTTAAAATGTGAGTTTCTTTTCCTTTGGCCAAAAAGTTGTTATGGCAGTATAGTGTATGTGAATATTACATGTGTTGTATTCATTGAGAATTTAATGCATGAAAGCTTGCTGAACGATATACTTGATGCTCGTTATAAATGTCAGACTTTTTATAATTGCACTATTTATATAATTGGTTTTATTGTCATATGATACAGAATTACTGCCACCAGTTCATGATATTATCTTATAGTAAGTACTGGTGTTTTACAATTACTGTGGTAAAATGTCAATTTTCTTTTATTTTTTATTCTGTGGTATGATTGTTGGTAGGTTTGATATTTACTGTGAAATGTAACAAGTTAATAATGTCTCTCCATAAATGTGACATTTTGAATTGTTGGACAAAAACTTTTTTTTTTTTTGTCTGCTATTACAGCATTCCATAATCTAGTAGAAAAAATAAAAGTATGTTTCTCAAAAGCGTTAATGTGCAGGAAATATTTTGCATTGTTCTTTGAAAATTATAAATCCTGTACTGTAAACACATAAATCAACCACATTACAAAAAAAATGTTTTTCTAATTTATATACAGAATTACACTTAAAACTAAAAACCCAGAACTAACTGTTGCTTGATATTTTATATAACAACCATTGGGACATTCTATTTTTTTACTGGTTTTGTCCTAAGCTGTAAAACACCATAATCAGTGTTTGAAATTGTTGCTCATCTGTTCTGTCAAGAGGAGTGAAAATTTTGTCAGAGGAGTCAATTTTCTAAACTAGTTTTTCATATGTAAGATTATTTAAATTGGTTCAAATATGCTTGTGTAAGTAGCTGAAAGACTAAGGAAACATTTAGTGAGATATTATTTGTAAATTTGTAAGTGTATTTTATAGACTGGTACCTGTTCTACTGTTTCATAATAAATGCTTGTTGCCTTTGATATAGTTATTTATTAAAGGTGGAGCAGCTACTTCTTTGACAGTTTTATGTCTCTGGTGGACAATGCCAAATGCATGAAACTTGATGAAAGTATAGCTGTTAAATATTAGATCTATCTTCTAGGTCTAAAACTTGAGTCATTTAATAGCATTTTGTCAAATTGGTTACTTAAATCTTCATCGAGCCTTGTCCAGGAAAAAACGGTCCAACTGGACCAAACATATGTAGGCCTAGATCTAACGTTAGCCACAATATTAATATTAGTGCATCAGAGTCTGAAGTTAGGCCTACTGCCAGGTCTACACCTACAGATTTATAAGGTGGAGGGAGTTTCTGAAGTTAAGGATTTTTGCACTCCTTATTATTTTCTTATACTTTAAATGTTGATATTTTTCAACAAGTTTATGTAAAATTAGTGGATGAGTGAACGTTTATGCAGTGCTAATTCAGAAGAACTCTTCTGTACAGAGATGTGCCAGAAATCCTTAACTTCAGACACTGACCATAACCCATTCGATTAAAAAGTACTGCATGACTAAAAGAGCAGAATGGAACTATATTGTTTGATGATGAAACATATTTGAATGGATGGCAACTGCCTGTTGTAGAAACAAGTGTAGAGGGCAATGTTTCGAAAGTCTTCTTCCTTTCATCTTCAGGTCAGTGTGTGTATGGTGTAGTTGGTCCTTATGGTATTCTAGTGGATTATGGAGAGTGTGTTATGATTGGTTCATTTATCCCTGTTCCTTATTGGTGGAGAGACTTCCTGTAGATTCAACCAATGGTAGCCACAGGTTACTCGCCTCTATTCTGGAATCTTTGTTTAGTGAAGGTTTTATTGTGTTAATGTAAAATGATTCTTGAATTTTTCTTGTCTGTGTCGATGATTGTTTTTTTTCCAATTTTATTTTGTGTCCAGTTGACATGATGTATTCTGTAATGGCTGAAATTTGTGCTTTCATGAGTCTTATACTGTCTTTATGTACTTTTATTCTTGTTGTGAGTTTTCTTCCTGTTTTTTTAATGTATGTTTTGTTGCATGAACACGGAATTTTATAAATGACATTTTTGTGTTTCTCATTGGTAGGATTCTGTTTGTTTTTCACCAGAATGGATCTTAATGCTTTGTAGGATTTCCGCCAGATGTTTATGTTGAATTTCTTGGATATGCGTTTAAGTTTTCACTGAAATTTTGCAGGTTGCTCTGCTGAGATGTTTTGAAGCAGTGCATATGACATAGACATCAGTGTGGATACCCGTGGTCACATCCTTGAGGCACATTGTGCTGCTGGCATGGGTTCTTATGCTCACTCTAGGCATATATGTGCTACATTGGTGGCACTCGTAGACCACACAAGTAGAAAATCACTGAACTAGGAGCAGGCATGTTCTGAGCAGCTACTGTCATTTCATAAACTTTGCTGTCTACAAAAAGACCCCTCTCAAAACCAGCAATTTGAGCCTTGCAAGCAATAATGATGGTTTAATTTGTAATCCTATCCCAGCTTCATATCAGCAGGACCACAGCATAACATATGCAAGAGCAATAATTCAACTATAAATTAGCTGCTAGGACAACTGTCAAGTCGGCACTCTTAAAGATATGCTCACCTACAAATATATTTGCTGTTCTCTGGAGTTAGCAAATTTAATGGTGGCTTTAAATTTTGGGAAGATTACGAAATGTTTAGGGAGAAAAAACACGAGCTTGCAAGAACATTACTGCTACACCTCTTGTTCATGGAAATATCTATGGACAGATTGTTATTTCAGCATACTGTGAATGAACATGGTACACTGTTAAAAATGTAGACTGATCATCAACTTAGAATGACCTTACCTGGCTTGCTCTCTTGATGACATTGTAGATGATACCATCTTAGAGTTTAAATGTTCATATGCTTCACAGGACAGACCAGTCTGTCTAATCGGGATGAAGTGTTAGTATTTTTTAAAATTTTAAATGCTTATAGAAATGTATTTTATATGATTTAGATGTAAATGTTACTGTACATAAAAAAAAAGACTATTAGTCAACATCTTGAACTTTTAGAGCATATAAAAAAAGTCCAATAAGTTGTTGAGGAAATACTCGTTAAGTTGCAAACTAAAGACTTGTGCGTGAAGAGATTTTATACCCCAAAACAATTTGTCCTTAAACACAAAATACGAGGATATTTAGTTCTAAAAGATACATAATCAAACTGCTTTTACCGGATGTTATGTGCTTCGCATTCGCCTCCTCTACTATCTAGCGAAACCACAGCCAAGGGAACTGGCTTGGAAAAATCAGCGGGGAAAGTGGTAAGTCTGAGGACTAGTTATGCTAGAAATCGGATTCCAATACTCACGGGGGTGTAGAACGCAGACAGTAAATTGTGTAACTTTGCTTTAACAATGATCAAAAATAGATAATTTGTTTTTTGGAGGAAAGATGGCGCTACTATCGTAGAAATGGTTGAACTTTTGTCCTTCCCTTTCTGCCTGCGGGAAGTATGTGTACAAGTATGTTGATTGTGGGGTGGGCCCCGAATGTACTTCTGGCTAACCCCATGTTGACTCTGTCTTATTTATAGCTCATTTTCATTGAGTCAAATAGGAATGTACGTTGCTTGTGAAGGAAAAGCATGTTTGCCAAAACGAATAAAATGATATTTCGATGACGAGGAACCCACTTTGAGACTAATAATGCTTGGAGATGGCTTGAATGGGTAATGAAGAAAAACTTTAATATAAGTTTAACATAACAGCAAATGTACAACGTTTCGACAAGGTTTTGTCATCATCAGAGTTATATTAAAGTTTTTCTTTATTACCCATTCAAGCCGTCTCTAAGAATAGATTGATAATTTTAATAATTTCAAAAACGAAATCGACATGTATTTTAACGATTAGTAAATGATTTTAGGTTTACGTTTTGAACGCTGTTAGATTATCAATATTATTATTATTATCTAACCCGGATTACAAACTGTGTTTATTAAGACTTGCCATCGTTACTTTGTGTTTAAAAGTTGGCAAATAAACTATTTAGGGTAATTCTGGGTTGCTGAATTTGATCTTTTCGAGTTTTTGGATTCCAAGTTTCAAAAACAACATGGCCGATATAGGAAAATCGAAGTATCCACATTCCCACCACGAATACTAATATATCCGCAAAATATGGAACCAGATTCTCACCCCGTATACTAATATAACCGAAAAATATGGAACCAGATTCTCACCCTGTATACTAACATATCCGAAAAATATGGAACCAGATTCTCACCCCGTATACTAATATATCCGAGAAATATGGAACCAGATTCTCACCCCGTATAATAATATATCCGAAAAATCTGGAATCAGATTCTCACCCTGTATACTAATATATCCGAAAAATATGGAACCAGATTCTCACCCTGTATACTAACATATCCGAAAAATATGGAACCAGATTCTCACCCCGTATACTAATATAACCGAAAAATATGGAACCAGATTCTCACCCTGTATACTAACATATCCGAAAAATATGGAACCAGATTCTCACCTCGTATACTAATATATCCGAAAAATATGGAACCAGGTTCTCACCTCGTATACTAATATATCCGGAAAATATGGAACCAAATATTGATTTATTGCACAAGTTTCGACGAAGGTGACTATGGTAACCAGTTTTGCAAAACAAAAATATGCTAGATAATATTTTCAGAATTTTCCTGAAAAACTAATTTATAAAACAGCATTAATTTTGAGACGATTAGCTATTATTCTCTTTCCATTTATTTTCCTAATAATTACTGTTGATACAGATAAACCATTTCTTATGCACAAATTGCATATCCTGGATGTTTTTTAGTACACAACAGGTAACATGTATACGAAAGGCAATAACCGAAACCAATATTCGAAAAAGAATATTTTTTAACGAAATTTGCCAATCCATTATTCGTTTTTTAAATTTAATATGCTATATTTTCACGTACTATATACAACCTTACGTTTCTTATTCTCAAATGCACAAGTAAAATTCATCGTAATGAAGTCCGAGATACAGGAATCAGATGAAAAATGTTTTAGGTACAACAATACTTGTGTGACGTAATAAATATTAGAACATTCATTGTGTTTCATATCTATGAATGAATAATAATAATAAAAAGACTATAACGAATACAAATAAGGAATCTGATCGGACAGCGGTAAATTTACCTACGTATGATGTTAACTAAAATCCGGGGGTCGTTTCTCCGCGGTAGACACAGCAAATAGCCCAATGTGGCTTAGCGCTACAACACACATACAATATAAGTAAGTACAAATGGAGGATCGATTGGTGGTAAGTACTTGCGATAGCATTAAAAATTAATCAAAATAGAAATCTAAATTACACACACACACGAGTTGATTATTAGTACGATCTGATGGGCCTGGTCGTAGGGCACTTAACCCTCAATCTGCAGGTCGCGGGTTCGAATCTCATCATTGCACATGCTTAACTCTTCCTTTCAGCCATGTGGGCATTATGATGTTATGTTTAATCTCACTACTGTGTTAGAGTAAACCAAAAGTTGGCGGCTGGTAGTGTTGACAAGTTGCCTTCCCTCTAGTCAGTCAATTTTAAATTAAGGCCTGCTAGCGCAGACAGCTCTTGAGTAGCTTTGCACTAAATTCAATAACAAGAACAAAACAATGACAAAAAAGAACTATGATTTATATTCGATGACGAGGAACCCACTTTGAGACTAATAATGGCTGGAGACGGCTTGAATGGGTAATGAAAGAAAAATTTGTATTAAAGTTTTCTTCATTACCCATTCAAGCCGTCTCCAGCCATTATGATTTATATATTGTATGGGGTGCGTAATGGCAGGATAATTTTCGGCGATATGTGTATAATCTTAAATGCTGGTAATTTTTACGATGAAGTTAATATTTTTATCTACTAGCACTTGTACACAGCCTGTAAACTTTATTACCGATATTGTAATTGTTTTCAACTTACGGTAAACAGCAATTATACAAAAAACACGTGTAATATTTTTCTTGTCTTTATCGTCGCATATTGGAATACAATTCGAGTACGGATAATGAATATTCGAATAGCAAAATCAAATACGTATTCGTTTTAGCTCTAACATGCGCAGTCTTCGTTTGGCAACACCTATCTGACTACAGCGTCGTATTCATCTTGCCAAATATAACCAGACTGTTCTGAGGCCATTTAAGCCTGCTCGGACATGCTTTACATTTTAAGGTATTACTGAAGATATGACGTTCAAGTAACATATACAGTTGTTTGACAAGGCTGGGCATATCATGATAGTTGATGTTAAAACAAATAATATTATTATTATTCATCTTAGGTAGTATTAAACCTCCCGAATACAGGTGGTTAGGGCGCTCGACTCGTAATCTGAGGGTTCGAATCCAAGTCCCACCAAACATGTTCGCCCGTTCAGCCGTGGGGGCATTATAATGTGAAAGTCAATCCCACTACTCGTTGGTAAAGGAGTAGCCCAAGAGTATGTTGTGGGTGATGATGGCTAGCTGCCTTCCATCTAGTCTTTCACTGCTAAATTAGGGACGGCTAGCGCAGATAGCCCTCGTGTAGCTTTGCGCGAAATTCAAAATTAAACCAAACCTTCCAAACATGAGACCTTGAATGTTGCAGAAGCCATGGACAAAATCTATTATCTATGAACATTGAGAGCACAGTTTAAGAATGCTCTCCAGCAGGAGCGATTCTAATAGTTCCACAGAGGATTTTTCATTAGCGTTGAAGGCATATACCATAGCCAGTGCTTTAGTGATGGCAAGGGACTGGCAAGTTCTAAATCTATTCGGAAATGATTCAACCAAAACATAGCACGAATACCCAGAGAAAACAATTGTAGGGTATGTGGCTATCAACTGAGCCCTAGCGGACACTGTTGACACTACTAACACCGTAGTGCAGATAATACAACACATTACAAAGTCTCTTCAACAGTCTCTCTGTTTTTATAGTCGATGAAGCTGTATTTCAGGAACTGGTGGAGTTGAAGTGCTAATCTCGGGCCTAGGGGACTGCATATGACCATGAACTTCCACCTCATTTTGAGACAAAATATGCAAGATTCCGATTTAACCTATGTTTGGTTTGAAAGTGGTATTCTGCATGTGATACCTGGTTCGCAAGCATTGTGACAACTACTTTTTCCACAGTTGTACAGCTGCGTAGAAGAACACGACAGATATTGGGTGGGCGTTTATGAGTGGGCGGTTGGTACAAAAGTTGATGTTCGTCTCTCCTTTTCTTGAGGTGTGTTCTGAAAGTAAGTGAAGCGGCTGCGCCAAAGTATGTCTCGGTCAGAGAAGTCGCTGCAAGAAGACAAAAGGTACCTCGCACATACACAGATAGCCTAACTGAATACAGAAACATGGTTAACGAAGTATCTGTTTAGGGTCTGGCATGATCTGGTGATTAGGGCGCTCGACTTGCAATATACGGGTTCGAATCCTCGTCATCGAACATACTCGCCTTTTCAGCCGTAGGGACGTTACAATTTCACGGTTAATCCCACTATTTATTGCTGAAATAATAGCCCAAGAGTTGGCGGTGGGTAATGTTGACTAGTTGCTTTCCCTTTAGTTTATCACTGCTAAATTAGGGATGGCTAACGCAGGTAACCCTGGAGTAGCTTTCCCTAAAATTAAAAACAAAACAAAAAACAGATATCTACTAAGACAGTCATAAAGATGTAACAGTGGAATAATGATTGCTTTCATGCTTGATGAGGGCTGTTCATAGGCTTCGCTTTAGCATGCCTGTTAGTTCTTCAAATAAAGTGGCTATCTGGTTTTGTAATGTTTCTGATAGTCACTTGGCGCACTATTTAGTTTTAATCAAAGAATGCGATAAAAGTTCTCGCAAACATCGGGTCATATTATTTGTCTTGTTTATATACGTCACCATAAGTTCACTTAATATTTCACCTACTTAATTTCTTCAAAAATCGTACACGTTATTTTTATGATGCTCTATCAATAATCGTTGGTTTCTTGTAAATAAAAGTGAGAAAATGTACGAAAATAACGTCATAGAACCACCATTTTGTTTTTTGAAATTTGTGAGTCAAAACAAAATACAAGTTTTCTTACTTATTCTTTCTGTTTTTGAAGGAATGAAAAAGTGCGTATCGCTTTTCCATGTATTTATTAATTTGTAATGACAGTTTGTAATTGAATTGTTTTTTTTTAAATGTTTTTACACTTATGACGAAAGCTGTATGGGGTCCGCGAGTAATGTCCGAAATTTTATACTCGTATTTTAAAAATATGAGTTAATGAATAAGTTATAAAAGTTAAATTTATGTGAATTAAGAAAAATTAACTTTGGAATACAGCTTTTCATGTATACGGAACCTTTTGTTTTATTTCAAAACAAAACAAAAAAAAAAAGAAAAATATCCAAAGGATTGGAAGTTCGCGAAAAATTTTTAAATTAAAAGGGGTCCTTAGGTTACTGAAGTTTGTGGCTGTGTAGTGTTTAGGTTACTGAAATTTGAGAACTGTTGCTGTGTAGTGTTTAGGTTATTGAAGTTTGTGGCTGTGTAGTGTTTAGGTTACTGAAGTTTGTGGCTGTGTAGTGTTTAGGTTACTGTAGTTTGTGGCTGTGTAGTGTTTAGGTTACTGAAGTTTGTTGCTGTGTAGTGTTTAGGTTACTGAAGTTTGAGAAATGTTGCCGAGGCATATCGTTCCGAACAATTACTAGACGTAAATAATTCACAAAGGACAAAAATAAAATAAATCACCACAGCTTTATTATTATTAAACCACGGGTGATAAATGACGTTATAAATGTCTAAATTATGTTTAGAGACTTTTATTTTTAAATAGGAAACATGCATATAAATTACATGTAAATTGTACAGCTTAAACATGTCGTTTAATTAGTAACAAATATATTTCCCATAAGTGGAATGAAAGTTAGAGACGCCGCAGACACGTTTGATGCATTGTGATTGAACTTTTTTCCTCACTTCTCTCGGTGTATAAAGAAATATGCACAAGACATTGTATTTTTGAATGGAAAGGAATTTTTGTGACTATATCTTTGTTCATTAATCTCTGATTCGAAATATTTGTAAAATGTTTGACACACTCTTGACTAAACCGCAGTTTGTATTATTCAAAATTAACACTGAAAAACGATTTCTTGACGAGCTTGTATAATTAAAACAACAACAATAAAGTTTGGTTATCGCCTGAGGTGAGATACGTTTTAAATTCGACCGTTCAACCAATGAACGCCAACTTCAAGTTGTCGATCAGCCAGTAAAACGTTCATCTTTGTCTCTACGTCCTAAAACGTAAACGAAGGAACGAAATTAGTTGTGAGCGGTTGGACTGTTATAAGTTAACGATGAAAAACGCTGCCTGTTCTATTCCAGTAAGTTAGTATACGTAAACTACAAGGTCTGATTAAAGTGTTCGCTTTAGTGGCAAGTAGTAGTAGTATTTTTTGTTTTCCGACACTTGCTTGTAAGTTGTATGCGTGACGTAAAGCAGGTGGCCATACTATGAACGCGTTCAGCTAAGGCACGCGCAGGTCGTAGCCACAACCCATCTGTTAATATAGCTTGCGCTTGATCTTGTGTGGCATATCGTGAGCACTGTTATACTGTTCTATTATTGTTATTGTATAGACGGTACTGTTGCGTCTCTGTGACAAAAACTAAAACGCTTCTGTGACATTGGAAATTGTATAATTTCAGCAATGCTTTCGCAGTTTAAGCAGATTTTTTATTGTTGAGAAATCAAACTACAGGCCAAGGGCGTGGACGCTGTTGTCAGAGGTATAGCATTATTTAGGTCTTTTTTTTAAGTTCTAAAGTTGCGTTACCATGGTGATCTGTGGTAGTCGACATAATGAAGATGATGGACGGATATTGTTGAAAAGTACGGAACAACTGAATAAGGAAAAACAAGGAAGTAAGTAGGATTCCAACTGTTAGATAAACAGTATAAGCTGATTTTCTTTTAAAATGTAATTAAATGTTTCACCAAACACAGTAGAGTTGGCAGTTCCGAGTTCTAGTTATATTACAAAAAACAACAACAACTAAACGACTAAATCGGCAATATTTTAAAGACCCTTTGAGCTTTTTCTGACTTTGAATTTTGATTTCTGAAACATTTTTCAATAAATTTAATAAACTCATTTTATATCAAACTTTTATAACTGAAACTTCTTTCATCTTCAGAAAAACATAATATTGAATTACATAAAGTACATTGGTTCTATCAATGTACAACTACAATACAACACCTAATTAGGCCCACGCTGTACTCCTACTAGGTTATCTTTTGATACATTTACCTTACAGCTAATAAATGTATGGCATAATTAGGTCTATCTTTCAAAGATGGACCTGCATATTCTACCTTTTTAAAATAAATCATCTTTGAGGAATACCCCTTAATTTTTTGCCAATTTTCAGCAGAAATGTTACTAAGTCATAGGATGTGTTCTTGTAAAACACCTAGCAAACAGTTACCTTCCCCCATTTTTGAATTAAATGAGTTTGATGAAATGAATGGTTATGCATTCTTTAACAAGCTTCAAGTGAACTAGTCAGTGTGATGCACCATAAAGTAATTACATTGTCAGATTTCAACACGAACTGCAAGAAATATGAAGAAATATTTGTCTAATAAATGTATCAAGTGAAATTTAGGTAGTGTTTTAGAACTAAAGTACTGGGAAATATGCTGATAATATTTCTTAACAACAATTCTAGAGCTGTTAATGTTTTCATATATACAGATTTTACAGATTAAAAAAAAATAGTTTTGTAAACTTACAAATGTGTACTCTGTCAAGACATCTAATAATAATAAAACTATTAATGATAATTTATTATCCTTTCCAAAAATGACATATGTATAACAAAGTACATACATTGTTGGAAAATAATCTAGTTCAGTGGTTCTCAAATGTTTTGTTTGCAGACCACCCAAATTATTTGAAATGTATCTTGGCAGGCCACAGTAGAATCTATACACCATGTTACCACTTACTTTCTCTAATTATGCAGCCCTTCCAATGAATGCCAGTATTCCGTAGATCGTGGATTAGGAACCACTGGTCTAGCTATTAAAATATTTCTGAAGCTCTTTGCAAATGTAATGTGTATATGTATAATATACAGCAT